>NW_027459277.1:65000-277759 GCF_050624435.1 Tenrec ecaudatus
CTAACCCCTAACCCCTAACCCCTAACCCCTAACCCCTAACCCCTAACCCCTAACCCTAACCCTAACCCTAACCCTTACCCTAACCCTAACCCTAACCCTAACCCTAACCCTAGGTAACCTAGACAGTCCAAGTGCCCAGTAGTTAACGTATGTAGTCCAAGGGCCCGCTAGTTAACCTACATAGTCCAAGTGCCCGGTTGTTAAATTACATAGTTCAAGTGTCCTTAGGGTACATACATAGTCCAAGGGCCCGCTAAGGAACATACATAGTCCAAATGCCCGCTAGGGAACCTACGTAGTCCAAGTGCCCGCTAGGGAATCTACATAGTCCAAGGGCTCGCTAGTTAACGTAGATAGTCCAAGTACCCCTAGTTAATCTACATAGTCCAAGGACCTGCTAGTTAAACTACATAGTCCAAGTACCCGCTAGTTGACCTAGATCGTCCAAGTGTCCACTAGTTAACCTACATAGTCCATGTGCTCGTTAGGGAACCTAGATAGTCCAACTGCCCGCTCTGGAACATACATAGTCCAAGTGCCCGCTAGGGAATCTACATAGTCAAAGGGCCCGCTAGTTAACGTAGATAGTCCAAGTGCCGTTAGTTTATCTACATAGTCCAAGTCCCCGCTAGGTAACCTAGACAGTCCAAGTGACCATTAGGTTACCTACATAGTCCAAGTGTCCCTTCGTTAAACTACATAGTCCAAGTGCCCACTAAGTAACGTAGATAGCCCAAGTGCCCGCTAGGGAAGGTACATAGTCCAGGTGCCCTCTAGGTAACCTAGATAGTCCAAGTGCTCGCTAGGCAACCTACATAGTCCAAGTGCCCGTTAGTTAACCTAGATAGTCAAAGTGCCTGCTAGGTAACCTAAATTGTCCAAGTACCCGCTAGGGAACCTACATAGTCCAAGTGCACGCTAGGTAACCTAGATAGTCCAATTGCCCGTTAGCTAACCTAGATAGTCGAAGTGTCCGCTAGTTAACCTACATAGTCCAAGTGCCCGTTCGTTAACCTAGATAGGCCAAGTGCCCGCTAGGTTACCTACATAGTTCAAGTGCACGTTCGTTAACCTAGATAGTCCAAGTGCCCGTGGTAACCTACATACTCCAAGAGCCCGCTAGATAACCTTGATAGTCCAAGTGCCTTCTAGTTAACCTACATAGTCCAAGTGCCCGCAAGGTAACCTACATAGTCCAAGTGCCCACTAGGTAACCTAAGTAATCCAAATGCCCGCTAGGGAAACTACATAGTCCAAGTGCCCGCTAGTTAACCAAGATAGTCCAAGTGCCCGCTAGTAAACCTAGATAGTCCAAGGGCCCGCTAGTTAATCTAGATGGTCCAAGTGCCCGCTAGTTAACCTAGATAGTCCAAATGCCCGCTACTTAACCTAGATAGTCCAAGGGCCTGCTATTTAATCTAGATAGTCCAAGTGCCCACTAGTTAACCTAGCTAATCCAAGTGCCCGCTAGTTAACCTACATAGCCCAAGGGCCCTCTAGTTAACCTAGATAGTCCAAGTGCACGCTAGGGTATGTACATAGTTCAAGTGCCCGATAGGTAACCTAGATTGTCCAAGTGCCCGCTAGTTAACCTACATAGTCCAAGTGCCTGCTAGGTAACCTAGATAGTCCAAGGTCCTGCTAGTTAACCTACATAGTTTAATGCCCGATAGGGAACCTACACAGTCCAAGTGCCCGCTGAGGAACCTACATAGTCCAAGTGCCCGATAGGGAACCTATATATTCCAAGTGCCCATTAGGGAACCTAGATAGTCCAAGAGCCAATAGGGAACCTACATACTCAAAGTGCCCGCTAGGGAGCTGCATGGTGCAAGTGCCCGCTAGTTAACCTAGATAGTCCAAGTGCCCGCTAGTTAACCTACATAGTCCAAGGTCAGCTAGTTAACCTTGATAGTCCAAGTGCTCGCTAGTTAACCTACATAGTCCAAGTGCATGCTAGGAAACGTACATAGTCCAAGTGCCCTCTAGGTAACCTAGATAGTCCAAGTGCCCGCTAGTTAACCTACATAGTCCAAGTGCCTGCTAGGTAAACTAGCACTTGGACTATCTACGTTAACTAGCGGGCCCTAGGACTATGTAGATTCCCTAGCGGGCACTTGGACTACATAGGTTCCCTAGGGGGCACTTGGACTCTGTATGTTCCCTAGCGGGCACTTGGACTATGTATGTTCCCTACAGACACTTGAACTATGTAAGTTAACTACCGGGCACTTGGAGTATGTAGGTTAACTAGCAGGCCCTTGGACTATCTAGGTTACCTGGCGGGCACTTGGACTATGTACGTTCCCTAGCGGGCACTTGGACTGTCTATGTTAACTAGCGGGCACTTGGACTATGTAGGTTAACTAAGGGACACTTGCACTATGTAGGTTACCTAGCGGCACTTGGACTATCTAGGTTAACTAGCGCGCACTTGGTCTATCTAGGTTAACTAGCGTGCACTTGGACTATGTAGGTTCCTTAGCGGGCACTTGGTCTAACTAGTTTACCTAGCGGTCACTTGGACTATGTAGGTAACCTAGCGAGCACTTGGACTATCTAGGTTACCTAGCGGGCACTTGGACTATGTAGGTTAACTAGCGGGCACTTGGACAATCTAGGTTACCGAACGGGCATTTGGACTATGTAGGTAACCTAGCGGGAACTTGGACAGTCTAGGTTACCTAGCGGGCTCTTGGATTTCTAGGTTAACGAACGGGCACTTGGACTATGTATGTTGCATAGCGGGCAATTGGACTATCTAGGTTAGGTAACGGGCACTTGGACTATCTAGGTTACCTAGCAGGAATTTGGACTATGTAGTTTACCTAGTGGGTACTTGGACTATCTAGGTTACCTAACGGACACTTGGATCATCTAGTTTTCTTAGCGGGCACTTGGACTATGTAGGTTAACTAACGGGCACTTGGACTATATAGGTTGCCTAGCGAACCCTTGGACTATGTAGGTTATCTAGCGGGCACTTGGACTATCTAGGTTAACGAACGTGCAATTGGGCTATGTAGGTAACCTAGCAGACAATTGGACAGTTTAGGTTACGAAGCGGGCACTTGGATTATCTAGGTTAACGAAAGGACACTTGGAGTATGTAGGTTACCTATCGGGCACTTGGATTATCTAGGTTAGCTAAAAGGAACTTGGAATATCTAGGTAACCTAGCGGGCACTTGGACTATGTAGGTTACCTTGCGGGCACTTGTACTATCTAGGTTACCTAACGGGAACGTGGACTATGTAGGTTAACTAGCGGACACTTGGATGATCTAGGTTAACTAGCGGGCACTTGGAATATCTAGGTTAACTAGCTGACCTTGGACTATGTAGGTTAACTACCGGGCACTTGGATTATCTAGGTTAACTAGCTGACCTTGGACTATGTAGGTTAACTAGCGGGAACTTGGACTATCTAGGTTAACTAGGGGGCACTTGCACAATGCAGGTTCCCTAGCGGGCACTTTGACTATATAGGTTCCCTAGCGGGCACTTGGACTAGCTAGGTTCCCTAACGGGCACTTGGAATATGTAAGTTCCTCAGTGGGCACTTGGACTGTGTAGGTTCCCTATCGGGCATTGGACTATGTAGGTTAACTAGCAGGACCTTGGACTATCTAGGTTACCTAGCGGACACTTGGACAATCTAGGTTACCTAGCGGGCACTTGAACTATGTACATACCCTAACGGGCACTTGGACTATCTAGGTTACCTAGCGGGCACTTGGACTATGTATGTACCCTAGCGGGCACTTGGACTATCTAGGTTAACTAGAGGGCCGTGGACTATGTAGGTTAACTAGCGGGCACTTGGATTATCTAGGTTAACTAGCGGGCACTTGGACGATCTAGGTTAAATAGTGGACACTTGGACTATCTAGGTTAACTAGCGGGCACTTGGACTATCTAGATTAACTAGTGGGCCCTTGGACTATCTAGGTTAACTACGGGCACTTGGACTATCTAGGTTAACTAGCGGGCACTTGGATTATCTAGATTAACTAGCGGGCCCTTGGACTATCTAGGTTTACTAGCGGTCACTTGGATTAACTAGGTTAACAACGGGCACTTGGACTATGTAGTTTCCCTAGCGGGCATTTGGATTACTTAGGTTACCTAGTGGGCACTTGGACTATTTAGGTTACCTTGCAGGCACTTGGACTGTGTAGGTTCCCTAGCGGGCACTTGGACTATTTAGGTTACCTAGCAGGCACTTTGACTATCTAGGTTAACTAACGGGCACTTGGACTATGTAGGTTGCCTAGCGAGCACTTGGACTATGTAGGTTCCCTGTCGGGTACTTGGACTGTCTAGGTTAACTAGCGGGCAATTGGACTCCCTAGGTTACCTAGTGGGCACTTGGACTATGTAGTTTACCTAGAAGGCACTTGGACTATGTAGGTTAACTAGCGGGCACTTGGAATATCTAGGTTAACTAACGGACCTTGGACTATGTAGTTTAACTAGCGGGCCCTTGACCTATGTAGGTTAAGTAGCGGGCACTTGGACTATCTAGGTTTCCTAGCCGGCACTTGGACTATGTACATGCCCTAGCGCGCACTTGGACTATCTAGGTTACCTAGCGGGCACTTGGACTATGTACGTCCCCTAGTGGACACTTGGACTATCTAGATTAACTAACGGGCACTTGGACTATGTAATTTCCCTAGCGGACATTTGGATTATTTAGGTTACCTAGTGGGCACTTGGACTATGTAGGTTATCTAGCGGGCACTTGGACTATGTAGGTTAACTAGAAGGCACTTGGACTATCAAGGTTACCTAGCGGGCCCTTAGACTATGTAGGTTACCAGCGGGCACTTGGACTATCTAGGTTAACGAACGTGCACTTGGGCTATGTAGGTAACCTAGCAGGCACTTGGACTGTCTAGGTTACCTAGCGGGCACTTGGCCTATCTAGGTTAATGAACGGGCACTTGGACTATGTATTTTAACTAGCGGACACTTCGACTATCTAGGTTAGCTAACGGGCAATTGGACTATCTAGGTTACCTAGCGGGCACTTGGACTATGTAGGTTCCCTAGCGGGCACTTGGACTATTTAGATTACCTAGCAGGCACTTTGACTATCTAGGTTAACTAACGGGCACTTGGACTATGTAGGCTGCCTAGCGAGCACTTGGACTATGTACGTCCCCTAGCGGGCACTTGGACTATCTAGCTTAACTAGAGGGCCCTTGGACTATGTAGGTTAACTATTAGGCACTTGGATTATCTAGGGTTACTAGCGGGCACTTGGACGATCTAGGTTTACTAGCGGGCACTTGAACAATCTAGATCAACTAGCGGGCACTTGGACTATCTAGGTTAACTAGCGGGCACTTGGACTATGTAGTTTCCCTAGCGGGCATTTGGATTACTTAGGTTACCTAGTGGGCACTTGGACTATGTAGGTTACCTAGCGGGCACTTGGACTATGTAGGTTAATAAGAAGGAACTTGGACTATCAAGGTTACCTAGCGGGCACTAAGACTATGTAGGTTACCAGCGGGCACTTGGACTATCTAGGTTAACGAACGTGCACTTGGACTATGTAGGTAACCTAGCGGGCACTTGGACTGTGTAGGTTACCTGGTGGGCACTTGGCCTATCTAGGTTAACGAACGGGCTCTTGGACTATGTAGGTTACCTAGCGGGCACTTTGACTATGTAGGATCCCTATCGGACATTTGGACTACTTAGCTTACCTAGCGGGCACTTGGACTATCTAGGTTAACCAGCGGGCACTTGGACTATCTAGGTCAACAAGCGGCCCTTGTACTATGTAGGTTAACTAGCGAGCACTTGGACTATGTAGGTTCCCAGCGGTCACTTGGACTATGTAGGTTCCCTATCGGGTACTTGGACTGTCTAGGTTAACTAGCGGGCAATTGGACTGTCTAGGTGACCTAGTGGTCACTTGGACTATGTAGTTTACCTAGCAGGCACTTGGACTACGTAGGTTAATTAGCGGGCACTTTGACTATCAAGGGTACCTAGAGGGCATTTGGACTATGTACGTTTCCTAGCAGGCACTTGGGCTATCTACGTTACCTAGCGGGCACTTGGACTATGTAGGTTAACGAACGGGCACTTGGATTATGTAGGTAGCCTAATGGTCACTTGGACTGTCTAGGTTACCTAGCAGGGACTTGGACTATATAGGTTAACTAGCGGGCACTTGGACTATCTAGGTTAACTAGCGGGCACGTGGACTATGTAGGTTAACTAGCGGACACTTGCACTATCTAGGTTAACTAACGGGCCCTTGCACTATGTAGGTTAACTAGCGGGCCCATGAATTATGTAGGTTTACTAGCAGGCACTTGAACTATCTAGGTTAACTAGCAGGCAATTGGACTATGTAGTTTCCCTAGCCGGCATTTGGACTATTTAGGTTACCATCGGGAACTTGGACTATGTAGGTTACCTAGCGTGCACTTGGACTATGTACGTCCCCTAGTGGGCACTTGGACTATCTAGGTTAACTAGCGGGCACTTGGACTGTCTAGGTAACCTAGCGGGCACTTTGACTATCTAGGTTAACGAACGGGCACTTGGACTATGTAGGTTACCTAGCGGGCACTTGGACTATGTAGGATCCCTATCGGACATTTGGACTACTTAGGTTAACTAGCGGGCACTTGGACTATCTAGGTTAACTAGCGGGCACTTGGACTATCTAGGTTTCCTAGCCGGCACTCGGACTATGTACATACCCTAGCGCGCACTTGGACTATCTAGGTTACCTAGCGGGCACTTGGACTATGTACGTCCCCTAGTGGGCACTTGGACTATCTAGGTTAACTAACGGGCACTTGGACTATGTAGTTTCCCTAGCGGGCATATGGATTATTTAGGTTACCTAGTGTGTACTTGGACTATGTAGGTTCCAGAGCGGGCACTTGGACTATGTAGGTTAACTAGAAGGCACTTGGACTATCATGGTTACCTAGCGGGCCCTAAGACTATGTATGTTAACAGCAGGCACTTGGACTATCTAGGTTAACGAACGGGCTCTTGGACTATGTAGGTTACCTAGCGGGCACTTGGACTATGTAGGATCCCTATCGGACATTTGGACTACTTAGCTTACCTAGCGGGCACTTGGACTATCTAGGTTAACCAGCGGGCACTTGGACTATCTAGGTCAACTAGCGTCCCTTGTACTATGTAGGTTAACTAGCGAGCACTTGGACTATGTAGGTTCCCAGCGGGCACTAGGACTATGTAGGTTCCCTATCGGGTACTTGGACTGTCTAGGTTATCTAGCGGGCATTGGACTGTCTAGGTGACCTAGTGGTCACTTGGACTATGTAGTTTACCTAGCAGGCACTTGGACTACGTAGGTTAACTTGCGGGCACTTGGACTATCTAGGGTACCTAGAGGGCATTTGGACTATGTACGTTTCCTAGCGGGCACTTGGGCTATCTACGTTACCCAGCGTTCACTTGGGCTATCTACGTTACCTAGCGGGCACTTGGACTATGTAGGTTAACGAACGGGCACTTGGAATATGTAGGTAGCCTAATGGTCACTTGGACTGTCTATGTTACCTAGCAGGGACTTGGAATATGTAGGTTAACTAGCGGGCACTTGGACTATGTAGGATCCCTATCGGACATTTGTTCTACTTCGGTTATCTAGCGGGCACTTTGACTATCTAAGGTAACTAGCGGGCACTTGTACTATCTAGGTCAACTAGCGGGCCCTTGTACTTTGTAGGTTAACAGCGGGCACTTGGAATATCTAGGTTAACTAACGGACCTTGGACTATGTAGGTTAACTAGCGGGCCCTTGGACTATGTACGTCCCCTAGTGGGCACTTGGACTATCTAGGTTAACTAACGGGCACTAGGACTATCTAGGTTAACTAGGGGGCACTTGGACTATCTAGGTTACCTAGCAGGCACTTGGATTATGAAGGATCCCTAGCGGGCACTTGGACTATCTAGGTTAACTAGCGGGCACGTGGACTATGTAGGTTAACTAGCGGACACTTGCACTATCTAGGTTAACTAGCGGGCCCTTGCACTATGTAGGTTAACTAGCGGGCCAATAGATTATGTAGGTTTACTAGCAGGCACTTGGACTATCTAGGTTAACTAGCAGGCACTTGGACTATGTAGTTTCCCTAGCCGGCATTTGGACTATTTAGGTTACCATCGGGAACTTGGACTATGTAGGTTACCTAGCGTGCACTTGGACTATGTACGTCCCCTAGTGGGCACTTGGACTATCTAGGTTAACTAACGGGCACTTGGACTATGTAGGTTCCCTATCGGGCACTTGGACTATGTAGGATAACTAGCGGGCACTTGGACTGTCTAGGTAACCTAGCAGGCACTTGGACTATCTAGGTTAACGAACGGGCACTTGGACTATGTAGGTAACCTAGCTGGCACTTGGACTGTCTAGGTTAACTAGCGGGCACATTGACTATCTAGGTTAACGAACGGGCACTTGGACTATGTAGGTTACCTAGCGGGCACTTGGACTATGTAGGATCCCTATCGGACATTTGGACTACTTAGGTTAACTAGCAGGCACTTGGACTATCTAGGTTAACTAGCGGACACTTGGACTATCTAGGTCAACTAGCGGGCCCTTGTAATATGTAGGTTAACTAGCGGGCACTTGGACTATCTAGGTTTCCTAGCCGGCACTCGGACTATGTACATACCCTAGCGCGCACTTGGACTATCTAGGTTACCTAGCGGGCACTTGGACTATGTACGTCCCCTAGTGGGCACTCGGACTATCTAGGTTAACTAACGGGCACTTGGACTATGTAGTTTCCCTAGCGGGCATTTGGATTATTTAGATTACCTAGTGTGTACTTGGACTATGTAGGTTCCAGAGCGGGCACTTGGACTATCTATGTTCCCTAGCGGGCACTTGTACTATGGGGGTTAACTAGCGGCACTTGGACTATCTACGTTAACTAGCGGGCCCTAGGACTATGTAGATTCCCTAGCGGGCACTTGGACTACAAAAGTTCCCTAGGGGGCACTTGGACTCTGTATGTTCCCTACAGACACTTGAACTATGTAAGTTAACCACCAGGCACTTGGATTATGTAGGTTAACTAGCGGGCCCTTGGACTATCTAGGTTACCTAGCGGGCACTAGGACTATATAGGTTAACTACAGGGCACATGCACTATCTAGGTTACCTAGCGAGCACTTGGACTATGTACGTTACCTAGCGGGCACTTGGACTATCTATGTTAACTAGCGGGCACTTGGACTATGTAGGTTAACTAGGGGACACTTGCACTATGTAGGTTACCTAGCGGCACTTGGACTATCTAGGTTAACTAGCGTGCACTTGGACTATGTAGGTTCCTTAGCGGGGACTTGGACTAACTAGTTTACCTAGCGGGCACTTGGACTATGTAGGTTAACTAGCGGACAATTGCACGATCTAGGTTACATAGCTGGAACTTGGACTATATAGGTTACCTTGCGGGCACTTGGACTATGTAGGTTACCTAGCGGGAACTTGGACTATCTAGGTTAACGAATGTGCACTTGGACTATGTAGGTAACCTAGCGGACACTTGGACAATCTAGGTTACCTAGCGGGCAATTGGACTATCTAGGTTAATGAACGGGCACTTGGACTATCTAGGTCACCTAGCGGGCACTTGGACTATGTAAGTTACCTAGCGGACTCTTGGACTATCTAGGTTACCTAGCGGGCACTTGGACTATGTAGGTTAACTAGCGGGCACTTGGACAATCTAGGTTACCGAACGGGCATTTGGACTATGTAGGTAACCTAGCGGGAACTTGGACAGTCTAGGTTACCTAGCGGGTTCTTGGACTTCTAGGTTAACGAACGGGCACTTGGACTATGTATGTTGCATAGCGGGCACTTGGACTATGTAGGTTAACTAACGGGCACTTGGACTATATAGGTTACCTAGCGGACCCTTGGACTATGTAGGTTACCTAGAGGGCACTTGGACTATCTAGGTTAACGAACGTACACTTGGACTATGTAGGTAACCTAGCGGACAATTGGACAGTCTAAGTTACCATCGGGCACTTGGACTTTCTAGGTTAACTAACGGGCACTTGGACTATGTAGGTTCCCTATCGGGCACTTGGACAATGTAGGTTAACTAACGGGCCCTTGGACTATCTAGGTTACCTAGCGGGCACTTGGACTATATAGGTTACCTAGCGGGCACTTGGACTATGTAGGTTACCTAGTGGGCACTTGGACTATCTAGGTTAACGAACGGGCACTTGGACTTCTAGGTTAACGAACGGGCACTTGGTCTATGTAGGTTGCTTACCGGGCACTTGGACTATCTAGGTTAGGTAATGGGCACTTGGACTATCTAGGTTACCTAGCGGGAACTTGGACAATGTAAGTTACCTAGCGGGCACTTGGACTATCTAGGTTACCTAACGGGCATTTTGACTATCTAGGTTACATAGCGGGCACTTGGACTATGTAGGTTACTTAGCGGGAACTTGGACAATGTAAGTTACCTAGCGGGCACTTGGACTATCTAGGTTACCTAACGGGCATTTTGACTATCTAGGTTACATAGCGGGCACTTGGACTATGTAGGTTACCTAGCGGGCAGTTGGACTATCTAGATTACCTAGTGGTCACTTCACCAGTCTAGGTTACCTAGCGGGCACTTGGACTATCTAGGTTAACGAACGGGCACTTGGACCATGTAGGTTACCTAGCGGGCACTTGGACTATGTAAAATCCCTATCGGACATTTGGACTACATAGGTTACCTACCGGGCACTTGGACTATCTAGGTTAACTAGAGGGCACTTGGACTATCTAGGTCAACTAGCGGGCCCAGGTACTATGTAGGTTAACTAGCGAGCACTTGGACTATCTAGGTTAACTAGCGGACCTTGGACTACGTAGGTCAACTAGCGGGCCCTTGGACTATGTAGGTTAACTAGCGGGCACTTGGACGATCTAGGTTAACTAGAGGACACTTGGATGATCAATGTTAACTAGCGGGCACTTGGACAATCTAGGTTAACTAACGGGCACTTGGACTAAGTAAGTCCCCTAGTGGGCACATGGACTATCTAGATTAACTAACCGGCACTAGGACTATCTATGTTAACTAGCGGGCACTTGGACTATCTAGGTTACCTAGCTTGCACTTGGACTATGAATGTTCCCTAGCGGGCAATTGGATTATCTAGGTTACCTAGCGGGAACTTGGACAATGTAAGTTACCTAGCGGGCACTTGGACTATCTAGGTTACCTAACGGGCATTTTGACTATCTAGGTTACATAGCGGGCACTTGGACTATGTAGGTTACCTAGCGGGAACTTGGACAATGTAAGTTACCTAGCGGGCACTTGGACTATGTAGGTTAACTAGCGGACATTTGCACGATCTAGGTTACGTAGCGGGCTCTTGCACTACGTAGGTTAACTAGCGGGCCCATTGACTATGTAGGTTAACTAGCGGGCACTTGGACTATGTACGTTCCCTAACGGGCACTTGGAATATCTATGTTAACTAGCGGGCACTTGGAATATGTAGGTTAACTAGCGGACACTTGCACTATGTAGGTTACCTAGCAGGCACTTGGACTATCTAGGTTAACTAGCGGGCACTTGGACTATCTAGGTTAACTAGCGTGCATTTGGACTATGTAGGTTCCTTAGCGGGCACTTGGACTATGTAGGTTAACTAGCGTGCCCTTGGACTATCTAGGTTACGTAGCGGGCACTTGGTATGTAGGTTAACTAGCGGGCACTTGGACTATCTAGGTTAACTAGCGGGCCCTTGGACTATGAATGTTCCTAAGCGGGCAATTGGATTATCTAGGTTACCTAGCGGGCACTTGGACTATGTAGGTCAACTAGCGGGCCCTTGGACTATCTAGGTTAGCTACCTGGCACTTGGACTATGTAGGTTAACTAGCGGACATTTGCACGATCTAGGTTAACTAGCGGGCTCTTGCACTATGTAGGTTAACTAGCGGGCCCATTGACTATGTAGGTTAACTAGCGGGCACTTGGACTATGTACGTTCCCTAACGGGCACTTGGACTATCTATGTTAACTAGCGGGCACCTGGAATATGTAGGTTAACTAGAGGACACTTGCACTATGTAGGTTACCTAGCAGGCACTTGGAATATCTAGGTTAACTAGCGGGCACTTGGATTATCTAGGTTAACTAGCGTGCACTTGGACTATGTAGGTTCCTTAGCGGGCACTTGGACTATGTAGGTTAACTAGCGTACCCTTGGGCTATCTAGGTTACGTAGCGGGCACTTGGTATTTAGGTTAACTAGCGGGCACTTGGACTATCTATGTTAACTAGCGGGCCCTTGGACTATCTAGGTTACCTAGCGGGCACTAGGACTATATAGGTTACCTAGCGGGCACTTGGACTATGTAGGTTACCTAGTGGGCACTTGGACTATCTAGGTTAACGAACGGGCACTTAGACTTCTAGGTTAACGAACGGGCACTTGGTCTATGTAGTTTGCTTACCGGGCACTTGGACTATCTAGGTTAGGTAATGGGAACTTGGACTATCTACGTTACCTTGCGGGAACTTGGACAATGTAAGTTACCTAGCGGGTACTTGGACTATCTAGGTTACCTAACGGGCATTTTGACTATCTAGGTTTCATAGCGGGCACTTGGACTATGTAGGTTACCTAGCGGGCAGTTGGACTATCTAGGTTACCTAGCGGTCACTTCCACAGTCTAGGTTACCTAGCGGGCACTTGGACTATCTAGGTTAACGAACGGGCACTTGGACTATGTAGGTTACCTAGCGGGCACTTGGATTATGTAGGATCCCTATCGGACATTAGGACTACTTAGGTTACCTAGCGGGCACTTGGACTATCTAGGACAACTAGCGGGCCCAGGTACTATGTAGGTTAACTAGCGAGCACTTGGACTATCTAGGTTAACCAGCGGACCTTGGACGAAGTAGGTCAACAAGCGGGTCCTTGGACTATGTAGGTTAACTAGCGGGCACTTGGACGATCTAGGTTAACTAGAGGGCACGTGGATGATCAATGTTAACTAGCGGGCACTTGGACTATCTAGGTTAGCGAACGGGCACTTGGACTAAGTACGTCCCCTAGTGGGCACATGGACTATCTAGATTAACTAACGGGCACTAGGACTATCTAGGTTAACTAGCTGGCACTTGGACTATGAATGTTCCCTAGCGGGCAATTGGATTATCTAGGTTACCTAGCAGGCACTTGGACTATGTAGGTCAACTAGCGGGCTCTTGGACTATCTAGGTTAGCTAACTGGCACTTGGACTATATAGGTTAACTAGCGGTCACTTGCACGATCTAGGTTAACTAGCGGGCTCTTGCACTATGTAGGTAAACTAGCGGGCCCATTGACTATGTACGTTAACTAGCGGGCACTTGGACGATCTAGGTTAACTAGCGGGCACTGGGACGATATAGGCTAACTAGCGGACACTTGGATTATCTAGGTTACCTAGCGGGCACTTGGACTATGTAGGTTCCCTAGCGGGCATTTGGACTATATAGATAACCTAGCGGGAACTTAGAATCTGTAGGTTACCTAGCGGGCACTTGGACTATCTAGGTTACCTAACGGGCACTTAGACTATATAGGTTCCCTAGCGGGCACTTGGACTATGTATGTTCCCTACGGACACTTGAACTATGTAAGTTAACTACCAGGCACTTCGACTATGTAGGTTAACTAGAGGGCCCTTGGACTATCTAGGTTACCTAGCGGGCAATTGGACTATGTAGGTTACCTAGTGGGCACTTGGACTATCTAGGTTAACGAACGGGCACTTGGACTTCTAGGTTAACGAACGGGCACTTGGTCTATGTAGGTTGCTTACTGGGCACTTGGACTATCTAGGTTAGGTAATGGGCACTTGGACTATCTAGGTTACCTAGCGGGAACTTGGACAATGTCAGTTACCTAGCGGGCACATGGACTATCTAGGTTACCTAACGGGCACTTTGACTATCTAGGTTACATAGCGGGCACTTGGACTATGTAGGTTACCTAGCGGGCACTTGGACTATCTAGGTTACCTAGCGGGCACTTGGACTATCTAGGTTAACGAACGGGCTCTTGGCCTATGTATGTTACCTAGCGGGCATTTGGACTCTGTAGAATCCCTATGGGACATTTGGACTACTTAGGTTACCTAGCGGGCACTTGGACTATCTAGGTTAACTAGAGGGCACTTGGACTATCTAGGTCAACTAGCGGGCCCAGGTACTATGTAGGTTAACTAGCGAGCTCTTGGACTATCTAGGTTAACTAGCGGACCTTGGACTACGTAGGTCAACTAGCGGGCCATTGGACTATGTAGGTTAACTAGCGGGCACTTGGACGATCTAGGTTAACTAGAGGGCACTTGCATGATCAATGTTAACTACCGGGCACTTGGACTATCTAGGTTAGCTAACGGGCACTTGGACTAAGTAAGTCCCCTAGTGGGCACATGGACTATCTAGATTAACTAACGTGCACTAGGACTATCTATGTTAACTAGCAGGCACTTGGACTATCTAGGTTACCTAGCTGGCACTTGGACTATGAATGGTCCCTAGCGGGCAATTGGATTATCTAGGTTACCTAGCGGGCACTTGGACTATGTAGGTCAACTAGCGGGCCCTTGGACTATCTAGGTTAGCTAACTGGCACTTGGACTATGTAGGTTAACTAGCGGACATTTGCACGATCTAGGTTAACTAGCGGGCTCTTGCACTATGTAGGTTAACTAGCGGGCCCATTGACTATGTAGGTTAACTAGCGGGCACTTGGACTATGTACGTTCCCTAGCGGGCACTTGGACTATCTATGCTAACTAGCGGGCACTTGGAATATGTAGGTTAACTAGCGGACACTTGCTCTATGTAGGTTACCTAGCAGGCACTTGGACTATCTAGGTTAACTAGCGGGCACTTGGACTATCTAGGTTAACTAGCGTGCACTTGGACTATGTAGGTTCCTTTGCGGGCATTTAGACTATGTAGGTTAACTAGCGTGCCCTTGGACTATCTAGGTTACCTAGCGGGCACTAGGACTACATAGGTTACCTAGCGGGCACTAGGACTATGTAGGTTACCTAGTGGGCACTTGGACTATCTAGGTTAACGAACGGGCACTTAGACTTCTAGGTTAACGAACGGGAACTTGGTCTATGTAGGTTGCTTACCGGGCACTTGGACTATCTAGGTTAGGTAATGGGAACTTGGACTCTCTAGGTTACCTAGCGGGAACTTGGACAATGTAAGTTACCTAGCGGGCACCTGGACTATCTAGGTTACCTAACGGGCACTTTGACTATCTAGGTTACATAGCGGGCACTTGGACTATGTAGGGTACCTAGCGGGCACTTGGACTATCTAGGTTACCTAGCGGTCACTTCCACAGTCTAGGTTACCTAGCGGGCACTTGGACTATCTAGGTTAACGAACGGGCACTTGGACTATGTAGGTTACCTAGCGGGCACTTGGACTATGTAGGATCCGTATCGGACATTTGGACTACTTAGTTTACCTAGCGGGAACTTGGACTATCTAGGTTAACTAGAGGGCACTTGGACTATCTAGGTCAACTAGCGGGCCCAGGTACTATGTAGGTTAACTAGCGGTCACTTGCACGATCTAGGTTAACTAGCGGGCTCTTGCACTATGTAGGTAAACTAGCGGGCCCATTGACTATGTAGGTTAACTAGCGGGCACTTGGACGATCTAGGTTAACTAGCGGGCACTGGGACGACATAGGTTAACTAGCGGACACTTGGATTATCTAGGTTACCTAGCGTGCACTTGGACAATGTAGGTTCCCTAGCGGGCATTTGGACTATATAGATAACCTAGCGGGAACTTAGACTCTGTAGGTTACCTGCGGGCACTTGGACTATCTAGGTTACCTAGCTGGCACTTGAACTATCTACGTTACCTAGCGGGTTCTTGGAGTATGTAGGTTACTTAGCGGGCTGTTGGACTATCTAGGTTACCAAGCGGGCACTTGGACTATCTAGCTTAACTAACGGGCACTTGGACTATGTAGGTTCCCTAGCAGGCCCTTGGACTATGTAAGTTCCCTAGCGGGCACTTGGACTATGTGGGTTCCCTAGCGGGCATTTGGACTATCTAGGTTACCTAACGGGCCCTTGGACTATATAGGTTACCTAGCGGACCCTTGGACTATGTAGGTTACCTAGCGGGCACTTGGACTATCTAGGTTAACGAACGTACACTTGGACTATGTAGGTAACCTAGCGGACAATTGGACAGTCTAGGTTACCATCGGACACTTGGACTATCTAGGTTAACGAACGGGCACTTGGACTATGTAGGTTACATAGCGGGCACTTGGACTATGTAGGATCCCTATTGGACATTTGGACTACTTAGGTTACCTAGCGGGCACTTGGACTATCTAGGTTAACTAGCGGGCACTTGGACTATCTAGGTCAACTAGCGGGTCCTTGGTCTATGTAGGTTAACTAGCGGGCACTTGAACGATCTAGGTTAACTAGAGGGCACTTGGACTATCTAGGTTAACTAGCGTGCACTTGGACTATCTAGGATAAATAGCGGGCACTTGGATGATCAATGTTAACCAGCGGGCACTTGGACTATCTAGGTTAGCTAACGGGCACTTGGACTAAGTAAGTCCCCTAGTGGGCACATGGACTATCTAGATTAATTAACGTGCACTAGGACTATCTATGTTAACTAGCAGGCACTTGGACTATCTAGGTTACCTAGCTGGCACTTGGACTATGAATGGTCGCTAGCGGGCAATTGGATTATCTAGGTTACCTAGCGGGCAATTGGACTATGTAGGTCAACTAGCGGGCCCTTGGACTATCTAGGTTAGCTAACTGGCACTTGGATTATGTAGGTTAACTAGCGGACATTTGCACGATCTAGGTTAACTAGCGGGCTCTTGCACTATGTAGGTTAACTAGCGGGCCCATTGACTATGTAGGTTAACTAGCGGGCACTTGGACTATGTACGTTCCCTAGCGGGCACTTGGACTATGAATGCTAACTAGCGGGCACTTGGAATATGTAGGTTAACTAGCGGACACTTGCACTATGTAGGTTACCTAGCAGGCACTTGGACTATCTAGGTTAACTAGCGGGCACTTGGACTACCTAGGTTAACTAGCGTGCACTTGGACTATGTAGGTTCCTTTGCGGGCATTTAGACTATGTAGGTTAACTAGCGTGCCCTTGGACTATCTAGGTTACCTAGCGGGCACTAGGACTACATAGGTTACCTAGCGGGCACTAGGACTATGTAGGTTACCTAGTGGGCACTTGGACTATCTAGGTTAACGAACGGGCACTTAGACTTCTAGGTTAACGAACGGGCACTTGGTCTATGTAGGTTGCTTACCGGGCACTTGGACTATCTAGGTTAGGTAATGGGAACTTGGACTATCTAGGTTACCTAGCGGGAACTTGGACAATGTAAGTTACCTAGCGGGCACCTGGACTATCTAGGTTACCAAACGGGCACTTTGACTATCTAGGTTACATAGCGGGCACTTGGACTATGTAGGGTACCTAGCGGGCACTTGGACTATCTAGGTTACCTAGCGGTCACTTCCACAGTCTAGGTTACCTAGCGGGCACTTGGACTATCTAGGTTAACGAACGGGCACTTGGACTATGTAGGATCCGTATCGGACATTTGGACTACTTAGGTTACCTAGCGGGAACTTGGACTATCTAGGTTAACTAGAGGGCACTTGGACTATCTAGGTCAACTAGCGGGCCCAGGTACTATGTAGGTTAACTAGCGGTCACTTGCACGATCTAGGTTAACTAGCGGGCTCTTGCACTATGTAGGTAAACTAGCGGGCCCATTGACTATGTAGGTTAACTAGCGGGCACTTGGACGATCTAGGTTAACTAGCGGGCACTGGGACGACATAGGTTAACTAGCGGACACTTGGATTATCTAGGTTACCTAGCGTGCACTTGGACAATGTAGGTTCCCTAGCGGGCATTTGGACTATATAGATAACCTAGCGGGAACTTAGACTCTGTAGGTTACCTGCGGGCACTTGGACTATCTAGGTTGCCTAGCTGGCACTTGAACTATCTACGTTACCTAGCGGGTTCTTGGAGTATGTAGGTTACTTAGCGGGCTGTTGGACTATCTAGGTTACCAAGCGGGCACTTGGACTATCTAGCTTAACTAACGGGCACTTGGACTATGTAGGTTCCCTAGCAGGCCCTTGGACTATGTAAGTTCCCTAGCGGGCACTTGGACTATGTGGGTTCCCTAGCGGGCATTTGGACTATCTAGGTTACCTAACGGGCACTTGGACTATATAGGTTCCCTAGCGGGCACTTGGACTATGTATGTTCCCTACGGACACTTGAACTATGTAAGTTAACTACCAGGCACTTGGACTATGTAGGTTAACTAGCGGGCCCTTGGACTATCTAGGTTACCTAGCGGGCTGTTTGACTATCTAGGTTACCTAGCGGGCACTTGGGCTATCTAGGTTAACTAACGGGCACTTGGACTATGTAGGTTCCCTAGCGGGCCCTTGGACTATGTAAGTTCACTAGCGGGCACTTGGACTATGTGTGTTCCCTAGCGGGCATTTGGACTATCTAGGTTACCTAACGGGCACTTGGACTATGTAGGTTCCCAAGCGGGCACTTGGACTATGTATGTTCCCTATGGACACTTGAACTATGTAAGTTAACCACCAGGCACTTGGATTATGTAGGTTAACTAGCGGGCCCTTGGACTATCTAGGTTACCTAGAGGGCACTTGGACTACGTTTGTTAACCACAGGGCACTTGCACTATCTAGGTTACCTAGCGGGCACTTGGACTATGTACGTTCCCTAGCGGGCACTTGGACTATCTATGTTAACTAGCGGGCACTTGGACTATGTAGGTTAACTAGGGGACACTTGCACTATGTAGGTTACCTAGCGGGCACTTGGACTATCTTGGTTAACTAGCGTGCACTTGGACTATGTAGCTTCCTTAGCGGGCACTTGGACTATCTAGTTTACCTAGCAGGCACATGGACTATGTAGGTTAACTAGCGAGTACTTGGACTCTAGGTTACCTAGAGGGCACTTGGACTATCTAGGTTACCTAGCGGGCCCTTGGACTATGTAGGTTTCCTAGCGGGCACTTGGACTATCTAGGTTAACGAACGGGCACTTGGACTATGCAGGTTACCTAGCGGGCACTTGGACTATGTAGGATCCCTATCGGACATTTGGACTACTTAGGTTACCTAGCGAGCACTTGGACTATCTAGGTTAACTAGCGGGCACTTGGACTATCTAGGTCAACTAGCGGGCCCTTGGTCTATGTAGGTTAACTAGCGGGCACTTGAACCATCTAGGTTAACTAGAGGGCACTTGGACTATCTAGGTTAACTAGCGTGCACTTGGACTATCTAGGATAAATAGCGGGCACTTGGATGATCAATGTTAACCAGCGGGCACTTGGACTATCTAGGTTAGCTAACGGGCACTTGGACTAAGTACGTCCCCTAGTGGGCACTTGGACTATCTAGGTTAACTAACGGGCACTAGGACTATCTAGGTTAACTAGCGGGCACTTGGACTATGAATGTTCCCTAGCGGAAACTTGGATTATCTAGGTTACCTAGCGGGCACTTGGACTATGTAGGTCAACTAGCGGGCCCTTGGACTATCTAGGTTAGCTAAGTGGCACTTGAACTATGTAGGTTAACTAGCGGACACTTGCACGATCTAGGTTAACTAGCGGGCTCTTGCATTATGTAGGTTAACTAGCGGGCACTTGGACGATATAGGTTAACTAGCGGGCACTTGGATTATCTGGGTTACCTAGTGGGCACTTGGATTATGTACGTTCCCTAGCGGGCATTTAGACTATATAGATAAGCTAGCGGGCATTTAGACTCTGTAGGTTACCTAGCGGGCACTTGGACTATGTAGGTTCCCTATCGGGCACTTGGAGAATGTAGGTTAACTAGGGGGCACTAGGACTATGTAGGTTACCTAGCGGACCCTTGGACTATGTAGGTTACCTAGCGGGCCCTTGGACTATCTAGGTTACCGAACGGGCATTTGGACTATGTAGGTAACCTAGCGGGCACTTGGAAAGTCTAGGTTACCTAGCGGGTTCTTGGACTTCTAGGTTAACGAACGGGCATTGGACTATGTATGTTGCATAGCGGGCAATGGGACTATCTAGGTTAGGTAACGGGCACTTGGACTATCTAGGTTACCTAGCGGGAACTTGGACTATGTAGTTTACCAAGCGGGCACTTGGACTATCTAGGTTACCAAACGGACACTTGTATCATCTAGGTTTCTTAGCGGGCACATTGACTATGTAGGTTAACTAACGGGCACTTGGACTATATAGGTTACCTAGCGGACCCTTGGACTATGTAGGTTACCTAGCGGGCACTTGGACTATCTAGGTTAACGAACGTACACTTGGACTATGTAGGTAACCTAGCGGACAATTGGACAGTCTAGGTTACCATCGGACACTTGGACTATCTAGGTTAACGAACGGGCACTTGGACTATGTAGGTTACCTAGCGGGCACTTGGACTATGTAGGATCCCTATTGGACATTTGGACTACTTAGGTTACCTAGCGGGCACTTGGACTATCTAGGTTAACTAGCGGGCACTTGGACTATCTAGGTCAACTAGCGGGTCCTTGGTCTATGTAGGTTAACTAGCGGGCACTTGAACGATCTAGGTTAACTAGAGGGCACTTGGACTATCTAGGTTAACTAGCGTGCACTTGGACTATCTAGGATAAATAGCGGGCACTTGGATGATCAATGTTAACTAGCGGGCACTTGGACTATCTAGGTTAGCTAACGGGCACTTGGACTAAGTAAGTCCCCTAGTGGGCACATGGACTATCTAGATTAACTAACGTGCACTAGGACTATCTATGTTAACTAGCAGGCACTTGGACTATCTAGGTTACCTAGCTGGCACTTGGACTATGAATGGTCGCTAGCGGGCAATTGGATTATCTAGATTACCTAGCGGGCAATTGGACTATGTAGGTCAACTAGCGGGCCCTTGGACTATCTAGGTTAGCTAACTGGCACTTGGATTATGTAGGTTAACTAGCGGACATTTGCACGATCTAGGTTAACTAGCGGGCTCTTGCACTATGTAGGTTAACTAGCGGGCCCATTGACTATGTAGGTTAACTAGCGGGCACTTGGACTATGTACGTTCCCTAGCGGGCACTTGGACTATCTATGCTAACTAGCGGGCACTTGGAATATGTAGGTTAACTAGCGGACACTTGCTCTATGTAGGTTACCTAGCAGGCACTTGGACTATCTAGGTTAACTAGCGGGCACTTGGACTATCTAGGTTAACTAGCGTGCACTTGGACTATGTAGGTTCCTTTGCGGGCATTTAGACTATGTAGGTTAACTAGCGTGCCCTTGGACTATCTAGGTTACCTAGCGGGCACTAGGACTACATAGGTTACCTAGCGGGCACTAGGACTATGTAGGTTACCTAGTGGGCACTTGGATTATCTAGGTTAACGAACGGGCACTTAGACTTCTAGGTTAACGAACGGGCACTTGGTCTATGTAGGTTGCTTACCGGGCACTTGGACTATCTAGGTTAGGTAATGGGAACTTGGACTATCTAGGTTACCTAGCGGGAACTTGGACAATGTAAGTTACCTAGCGGGCACCTGGACTATCTAGGTTACCAAACGGGCACTTTGACTATCTAGGTTACATAGCGGGCACTTGGACTATGTAGGGTACCTAGCGGGCACTTGGACTATCTAGGTTACCTAGCGGTCACTTCCACAGTCTAGGTTACCTAGCGGGCACTTGGACTATCTAGGTTAACGAACGGGCACTTGGACTATGTAGGATCCGTATCGGACATTTGGACTACTTAGGTTACCTAGCGGGAACTTGGACTATCTAGGTTAACTAGAGGGCACTTGGACTATCTAGGTCAACTAGCGGGCCCAGGTACTATGTAGGTTAACTAGCGGTCACTTGCACGATCTAGGTTAACTAGCGGGCTCTTGCACTATGTAGGTAAACTAGCGGGCCCATTGACTATGTAGGTTAACTAGCGGGCACTTGGACGATCTAGGTTAACTAGCGGGCACTGGGACGACATAGGTTAACTAGCGGACACTTGGATTATCTAGGTTACCTAGCGTGCACTTGGACAATGTAGGTTCCCTAGCGGGCATTTGGACTATATAGATAACCTAGCGGGAACTTAGACTCTGTAGGTTACCTGCGGGCACTTGGACTATCTAGGTTACCTAGCTGGCACTTGAACTATCTACGTTACCTAGCGGGTTCTTGGAGTATGTAGGTTACTTAGCGGGCTGTTGGACTATCTAGGTTACCAAGCGGGCACTTGGACTATCTAGCTTAACTAACGGGCACTTGGACTATGTAGGTTCCCTAGCAGGCCCTTGGACTATGTAAGTTCCCTAGCGGGCACTTGGACTATATGGGTTCCCTAGCGGGCATTTGGACTATCTAGATTACCTAACGGGCACTTGGACTATATAGGTTCGCTAGCGGGCACTTGGACTATGTATGTTCCCTACGGACACTTGAACTATGTAAGTTAACTACCAGGCACTTGGACTTTGTAGGTTAACTAGCGGGCCCTTGGACTATCTAGGTTACCTAGCGGGCTGTTTGACTATCTAGGTTACCTAGCGGGCACTTGGGCTATCTAGGTTAACTAACGGGCACTTGGACTATGTAGGTTCCCTAGCGGGCCCTTGGACTATGTAAGTTCACTAGCGGGCACTTGGACTATGTGTGTTCCCTAGCGGGCATTTGGACTATCTAGGTTACCTAACGGGCACTTGGACTATGTAGGTTCCCAAGCGGGCACTTGGACTATGTATGTTCCCTATGGACACTTGAACTATGTAAGTTAACCACCAGGCACTTGGATTATGTAGGTTAACTAGCGGGCCCTTGGACTATCTAAGTTACCTAGAGGGCACTTGGACTACGTAGGTTAACCACAGGGCACTTGCACTATCTAGGTTACCTAGCGGGCACTTGGACTATGTACGTTCCCTAGCGGGCACTTGGACTATCTATGTTAACTAGCGGGCACTTGGACTATGTAGGTTAACTAGGGGACACTTGCACTATGTAGGTTACCTAGCGGGCACTTGGACTATCTTGGTTAACTAGCGTGCACTTGGACTATGTAGCTTCCTTAGCGGGCACTTGGACTATCTAGTTTACCTAGCAGGCACATGGACTATGTAGGTTAACTAGCGAGTACTTGGACTCTAGGTTACCTAGAGGGCACTTGGACTATCTAGGTTACCTAGCGGGCCCTTGGACTATGTAGGTTTCCTAGCGGGCACTTGGACTATCTAGGTTAACGAACGGGCACTTGGACTATGCAGGTTACCTAGCGGGCACTTGGACTATGTAGGATCCCTATCGGACATTTGGACTACTTAGGTTACCTAGCGAGCACTTGGACTATCTAGGTTAACTAGCGGGCACTTGGACTATCTAGGTCAACTAGCGGGCCCTTGGTCTATGTACTTTAACTAGCGGGCACTTGAACCATCTAGGTTAACTAGAGGGCACTTGGACTATCTAGGTTAACTAGCGTGCACTTGGACTATCTAGGATAAATAGCGGGCACTTGGATGATCAATGTTAACCAGCGGGCACTTGGACTATCTAGGTTAGCTAACAGGCACTTGGACTAAGTACGTCCCCTAGTGGGCACTTGGACTATCTAGGTTAACTAACGGGCACTAGGACTATCTAGGTTAACTAGCGGGCACTTGGACTATGAATGATCCCTAGCGGAAACTTGGATTATCTAGGTTACCTAGCGGGCACTTGGACTATGTAGGTCAACTAGCGGGCCCTTGGACTATCTAGGTTAGCTAAGTGGCACTTGAACTATGTAGGTTAACTAGCGGACACTTGCACGATCTAGGTTAACTAGCGGGCTCTTGCATTATGTAGGTTAATTAGCGGGCACTTGGACGATATAGGTTAACTAGCGGGCACTTGGATTATCTGGGTTACCTAGTGGGCACTTGGATTATGTACGTTCCCTAGCGGGCATTTAGACTATATAGATAAGCTAGCGGGCATTTTGACTCTGTAGGTTACCTAGCGGGCACTTGGACTATGTAGGTTCCCTATCGGGCACTTGGAGAATGTAGGTTAACTAGGGGGCACTAGGACTATGTAGGTTACCTAGCGGACCCTTGGACTATGTAGGTTACCTAGCGGGCCCTTGGACTATCTAGGTTACCGAACGGGCATTTGGACTATGTAGGTAACCTAGCGGGCACTTGGAAAGTCTAGGTTACCTAGCGGGTTCTTGGACTTCTAGGTTAACGAACGGGCATTGGACTATGTATGTTGCATAGCGGGCAATGGGACTATCTAGGTTAGGTAACGGGCACTTGGACTATCTAGGTTACCTAGCGGGAACTTGGACTATGTAGTTTACCAAGCGGGCACTTGGACTATCTAGGTTACCAAACGGACACTTGTATCATCTAGGTTTCTTAGCGGGCACATTGACTATGTAGGTTAACTAACGGGCACTTGGACTATATAGGTTACCTAGCGGACCCTTGGACTATGTAGGTTACCTAGCGGGCACTTGGACTATCTAGGTTAACGAACGTACACTTGGACTATGTAGGTAACCTAGCGGACAATTGGACAGTCTAGGTTACCATCGGACACTTGGACTATCTAGGTTAACGAACGGGCACTTGGACTATGTAGGTTACCTAGCGGGCACTTGGACTATGTAGGATCCCTATCGAACATTTGGACTACTTAGGTTACCTAGCGGGCACTTGGACTATCTAGGTTAACTAGCGGGCACTTGGACTATCTAGGTCAACTAGCGGGTCCTTGGTCTATGTAGGTTAACTAGCGGGCACTTGAACGATCTAGGTTAACTAGAGGGCACTTGGACTATCTAGGTTAACTAGCGTGCACTTGGACTATCTAGGATAAATAGCGGGCACTTGGATGATCAATGTTAACCAGCGGGCACTTGGACTATCTAGGTTAGCTAACGGGCACTTGGACTAAGTAAGTCACCTAGTGGGCACATGGACTATCTAGATTAACTAACGTGCACTAGGACTATCTATGTTAACTAGCAGGCACTTGGACTATCTAGGTTACCTAGCTGGCACTTGGACTATGAATGGTCCCTAGCGGGCAATTGGATTATCTACGTTACCTAGCGGGCACTTGGACTATGTAGGTCAACTGGCGGGCCCTTGGACTATCTAGGTTAGCTAACTGGCACTTGGACTATGTAGGTTAACTAGCGGACATTTGCACGATCTAGGTTAACTAGCGGGCTCTTGCATTATGTAGGTTAACTAGCGGGCACTTGGACGATATAGGTTAACTAGCGGGCACTTGGATTATTTGGGTTACCTAGCGGGCACTTGGATTATGTACGTTCCCTAGCGGGCATTTAGACTATATAGATAAGCTAGCGGGCACTTAGATTCTGTAGGTTACCTAGCGGGCACTTGGACTATGTAGGTTCCCTATCGGGCACTTGGAGAATGTAGGTTAACTAGGGGGCACTAGGACTATGTAGGTTACCTAGCGGACCCTTGGACTATGTAGGTTACCTAGCGGGCCCTTGGACAATCTAGGTTACCGAACGGGCATTTGGACTATGTAGGTAACCTAGCGGGCACTTGGAACGTCTAGGTTACCTAGCGGGTTCTTGGACTTCTAGGTTAACGTACGGGCATTGGACTATGTATGTTGCATAGCGGGCAATGGGACTATCTAGGTTAGGTAACGGGCACTTGGACTATCTAGGTGACCTAGCGGGAACTTGGACTATGTAGTTTACCAAGCGGGCACTTGGACTATCTAGGTTACCTAACGGACACTTGTATCATCTAGGTTTCTTAGCGGGCACTTTGACAATGTAGGTTAACTAACGGGCACTTGGACTATATAGGTTACCTAGCGGACCCTTGGACTATGTAGGTTACCTAGCGGGCACTTGGACTATCTAGGTTAACGAACGTACACTTGGACTATGTAGGTAACCTAGCAGACAATTGGACATTCTAGGTTACCATCGGACACTTGGACTTTCTAGGTTAACTAACGGGGACTTGAACTATGTAGGTTCCCTATCGGGCACTTGGAGAATGTAGGTTAACTAGCGGGCCCTTGGACTATCTAGGTTACCTAGCGGGCACTTGGACTATCTAGGTTACCTAGCGGGCACTTGGACTATGTAGGTTACCTAGTGGGCACTTGGACTATCTAGGTTGACGAATGGGCACTTGGACTTCTAGGTTAACGAACGGGCACTTGGTCTATGTAGGTTGCTTACCGGGCACTTGGACTATCTAGGTTAGGTAATATGCACTTGGACTATCTAGGTTACCTAGCGGGAACTTGGACAATGTAAGTTACCTAGCGGGCACATGGACTATCTAGGTTACCTAACGGGCACTTTGACTATCTAGGTTACATAGCGGGCACTTGGACTATGTAGGGTACCTAGCGGGCACTTGCACTATCTAGGTTACCTAGCGGTCACTTCAACAGTATAGGTTACCTAGCGGGCACTTGGACTATCTAGGTTAACGAACGGGCACTTGGCCTATGTATGTTACCTAGCGGGCACTTGGACTATGTAGAATCCTTATCGGACATTTGGACTACTTAGGTTACCTAGCGGGCACTTGGACTATCTAGGTTACCTAGCGGGCTGTTTGACTATCTAGGTTACCTAGCGGGCACTTGGACTATCTAGGTTACCTAGCGGGCTGTTTGACTATCTAGGTTACCTAGCGGGCACTTGGACTATCTAGGTTAACTAACGGACACTTGGAATATGTAGGTTCCCTAGCGGGCACTTGGACTATGTATGTTCCCTACGGACAATTGAACTATGTAAGTTAACTACCAGGCACTTGGACTATGTAGTTTAACTAGCGGGCCCTTGGACTATCTAGGTTACCTTGCGGGCTGTTTGACTATCTAGGTTACCTAGCGGGCACTTGCACTATCTAGGTTACCTAGCGGGCACTTGGACTATGTAGGTTCCCTAGCGGGCCCTTGGACTATGTAAGTTCCCTAGCGGGCACTTGGACTATGTGTGTTCCCTAGCGGGCATTTGGACTATCTAGGTTACCTAACGGGCACTTGGATTATGTAGGTTCCCAAGCAGGCACTTGGACTATGTATGTTCCCTATGGACACTTGAACTATGTAAGTTAACCACCAGGCACTTGGATTATGTAGGTTAACTAGCGGGCCCTTGGACTATCTAGGTTACCTAGAGGGCACTTGGACTACGTAGGTTAACTACAGGGCATTTGCACTATCTAGGTTACCTGGAGGGCACTTGGACTATGTACATTCCCTAGCGGGCACTTGGACTATCTATGTTAACTAGCGGGCACTTGGACTATGTAGGTTAACTAGGGGACACTTGCACTATGTAGGTTACCTAGCGGGCACTTGGACTATCTTGTTTAACTAGCGTGCACTTGGACTATGTAGCTTCCTTAGCGGGCACTTGGACTATCTAGTTTACCTAGCAGGCACATGGACTATGTAGGTTAACTAGCGAGTACTTGGACTCTAGGTTACCTAGAGGGCACTTGGACTATGTACATTCCCTAGCGGGCACTTGGACTATCTATGTTAACTAGCGGGCACTTGGACTAGGTAGGTTAACTAGGGGACACTTGCACTACGTATGTTACCTAGCGGGCACTTGGACTATCTTGGTTAACTAGCGTGCACTTGGACTATTTAGCTTCCTTAGCGGGCACTTGGACTATCTAGTTTACCTAGCAGGCACATGGACTATGTAGGTTAACTAGCGAGTACTTGGACTCTAGGTTACCTAGAGGGCACTTGGACGATCTAGGTTATCTAGCGGGCCCTTGGACTATGTAGGTTTCCTAGCGGGCACTTGGACTATCTAGGTTAACGAACAGGCACTTGGACTATATAGGTAACCTAGCGGGCACTTGGACTATCTAGGTTAAAGAACGGGCACTTGGACTATGTAGGATCCCTATCGGACATTTGGACTACTTAGGTTACCTAGCGGGCACTTGGACTATCTAGGTTAACTAGCGTGCACTTGGACTATCTAGGATAAATAGCGGACACTTGGATGATCAATGTTAACCAGCGGGCACTTGGACTATCTAGGTTAGCTAACGGGCACTTGGACTAAGTACGTCACCTAGTGGGCACTTGGACTATCTAGGTTAACTAACGGGCACTAGGACTATCTAGGTTAACTAGCGGGCACTTGGACTATGAATGTTCCCTAGCGGGCACTTGGATTATCTAGGTTACCTAGCGGGCACTTGGACTATGCAGGTCAACTAGCGGGCCCTTGGACTATCTAGGTTAGCTAAGTGGCACTTGAACTATGTAGGTTAACTAGCGGACACTTGCACGATCTAGGTTAACTAGCGGGCTCTTGCATTATGTAGGTTAACTAGCGGGCACTTGGACGATATAGGTAAACTAGCGGACAATTGGATTATCTGGGTTACCTAGCGGGCACTTGGATTATGTAGGTTCCCTAGCGGGCATTTGGACTATATAGATAAGCTAGCGGGCACTTAGACTCTGTAGGTTACCTAGCGGGCACTTGGACTATCTAGGTTACCTAGATGGTACTTGAACTATCTACGTTACCTAGCGGGTTCTTGGAGTATGTATGTTACCTAGTGGGATGTTGGACTATCTAGGTTACCAAGCGGGCATTTGGACTTTCTAGGTTAACTAACGGGCACTTGGACTATGTAGGTTCCCTATCGGGCACTTGGAGAATGTAGGTTAACTAGGGGGCACTAGGACTATGTAGGTTACCTAGCGGGTTCTTGGAATTCTAGGTTAACGAACGGGCACTTGGACTATGTATGTTGCATAGCGGGCAATTGAACTATCTAGGTTAGGAAACGGGCACTTGGACTATCTAGGTTACCTAGCGGGAACTTGGACTATGTAGTTTACCTAGCGGACACTTGGACCATCTAGGTTACCTAACGGACACTTGGACCATATAGGTTTCTTAGCGGGCACTTGGACTATGTAGGTTAACTAACGGGCACTTGGACTATATAGGTTACTTAGCGGACCCTTGGACTATGTAGGTTACCTAGCGGGCACTTGGACTATCTAGGTTAACGAACGTACACTTGGACTATGTAGGTAACCTAGCAGACAATTGGACAGTCTAGGTTACCATCGGACACTTGGACTTTCTAGGTTAACTAACAGGGACTTGAACTATGTAGGTTCCCTATCGGGCACTTGGAGAATGTAGGTTAACTAGCGGGCCCTTGGACTATCTAGGTTACCTAGCGGGCACTTGGACTATATAGGTTACCTAGCGGGCACTTGGACTATGTAGGTTACCTAGTGGGCACTTGGACTATCTAGGTTAACGAATGGGCACTTGGACTTCTAGGTTAACGAACGGGCACTTGGTCTATGTAGGTTGCTTACCGGGCACATGGACTATCTAGGTTAGGTAATGGGCACTTGGACTATCTAAGTTACCTAGCGGGAACTTGGACAATGTAAGTTACCTAGCGGGCACATGGACTATCTAGGTTACCTAACGGGCACTTTGACTATCTAGGTTACATAGAGGGCACTTGGACTATGTAGGTTACCTAGCGAGCACTTGCACTATCTAGGTTACCTAGCGGTCACTTCAACAGTATAGGTTACCTAGCGGGCACTTGGACTACCTAGGTTAACGAACGGGCACTTGGCCTATGTATGTTACCTAGCGGGCACTTGGACTATGTAGAATCCTTATCGGACATTTGGACTACTTAGGTTACCTAGCGGGCACTTGGACTATCTAGGTTAACTAACGGGCACTTGGAATATGTAGGTTCCCTAGCGGGCCCTGGGACTATGTAAGTTCCCTAACGGGCACTTGGAATATGTGGGTTCCCTAGCGGGCATTTGGACTATCTAGGTTACCTAACGGGCACTTGGACTATATAGGTTCCCTAGCGGGCACTTGGACTATGTATGTTCCCTACGGACACTTGAACTATGTAAGTTAACTACCAGGCACTTGAACCATGTAGTTTAACTAGCAGGCCCTTGGACTATCTAGGTAACCTAGGGGGCTGTTTGACTATCTAGGTTACCTAGCGGGCACTTGGACTATCTAGGTTAACTAACGGGCACTTGGACTATGTAGGTTCCCTAGCGGGCCCTTGGACTATGTAAGTTCCCTAGCGGGCACTTGGACTATGTGTGTTCCCTAGCGGGCATTTGGACTATCTATGTTACCTAACGGGCACTTGGATTATGTAGGTTCCCAAGCGGGCACTTGGACTATGTATGTTCCCTATGGACACTTGAACTATGTAAGTTAACCACCAGGCACTTGGATTATGTAGGTTAACTAGCGGGCCCTTGGACTATCTAGGTTACCTAGAGGGCACTTGGACTACGTAGGTTAACTACAGGGCATTTGCACTATCTAGGTTACCTGGCGGGCACTTGGACTATGTACGTTCCCTAGCGGGCACTTGGACTATCTATGTTAACTAGCGGGCACTTGGACTATGTAGGTTAACTAGGGGACACTTGCACTATGTAGGTTACCTAGCGGGCACTTGGACTATCTTGGTTAACTAGCGTGCACTTGGACTATGTAGCTTCCTTAGCGGGCACTTGGACTATCTAGTTTACCTAGCAGGCACATGGACTATGTAGGTTAACTAGCGAGTACTTGGACTCTAGGTTACCTAGAGGGCACTTGGACGATCTAGGTTACCTAGCGGGCCCTTGGACTATGTAGGTTTCCTAGCGGGCACTTGGACTATCTAGGTTAACGAACGGGCACTTGGACTATGCAGGTTACCTAGCGGGCACTTGGACTATGTAGGATCCCTATCGGACATTTGGACTACTTAGGTTACCTAGCGAGCACTTGGACTATCTAGGTTAACTAGCGGGCACTTGGACTATCTAAGTCAACTAGCGGGCCCTTGGTCTATGTACTTTAACTAGCGGGCACTTGAACCATCTAGGTTAACTAGAGGGCACTTGGACTATCTAGGTTAACTAGCGTGCACTTGGACTATCTAGGATAAATAGCGGGCACTTGGATGATCAATGTTAACCAGCGGGCACTTGGACTATCTAGGTTAGCTAACAGGCACTTGGACTAAGTACGTCCCCTAGTGGGCACTTGGACTATCTAGGTTAACTAACGGGCACTAGGACTATCTAGGTTAACTAGCGGGCACTTGGACTATGAATGATCCCTAGCGGAAACTTGGATTATCTAGGTTACCTAGCGGGCACTTGGACTATGTAGGTCAACTAGCGGGCCCTTGGACTATCTAGGTTAGCTAAGTGGCACTTGAACTATGTAGGTTAACTAGCGGACACTTGCACGATCTAGGTTAACTAGCGGGCTCTTGCATTATGTAGGTTAACTAGCGGGCACTTGGACGATATAGGTTAACTAGCGGGCACTTGGATTATCTGGGTTACCTAGTGGGCACTTGGATTATGTACGTTCCCTAGCGGGCATTTAGACTATATAGATAAGCTAGCGGGCATTTAGACTCTGTAGGTTACCTAGCGGGCACTTGGACTATGTAGGTTCCCTATCGGGCACTTGGAGAATGTAGGTTAACTAGGGGGCACTAGGACTATGTAGGTTACCTAGCGGACCCTTGGACTATGTAGGTTACCTAGCGGGCCCTTGGACTATCTAGGTTACCGAACGGGCATTTGGACTATGTAGGTAACCTAGCGGGCACTTGGAAAGTCTAGGTTACCTAGCGGGTTCTTGGACTTCTAGGTTAACGAACGGGCATTGGACTATGTATGTTGCATAGCGGGCAATGGGACTATCTAGGTTAGGTAACGGGCACTTGGACTATCTAGGTTACCTAGCGGGAACTTGGACTATGTAGTTTACCAAGCGGGCACTTGGACTATCTAGGTTACCAAACGGACACTTGTATCATCTAGGTTTCTTAGCGGGCACATTGACTATGTAGGTTAACTAACGGGCACTTGGACTATATAGGTTACCTAGCGGACCCTTGGACTATGTAGGTTACCTAGCGGGCACTTGGACTATCTAGGTTAACGAACGTACACTTGGACTATGTAGGTAACCTAGCGGACAATTGGACAGTCTAGGTTACCATCGGACACTTGGACTATCTAGGTTAACGAACGGGCACTTGGACTATGTAGGTTACCTAGCGGGCACTTGGACTATGTAGGATCCCTATCGAACATTTGGACTACTTAGGTTACCTAGCGGGCACTTGGACTATCTAGGTTAACTAGCGGGCACTTGGACTATCTAGGTCAACTAGCGGGTCCTTGGTCTATGTAGGTTAACTAGCGGGCACTTGAACGATCTAGGTTAACTAGAGGGCACTTGGACTATCTAGGTTAACTAGCGTGCACTTGGACTATCTAGGATAAATAGCGGGCACTTGGATGATCAATGTTAACCAGCGGGCACTTGGACTATCTAGGTTAGCTAACGGGCACTTGGACTAAGTAAGTCACCTAGTGGGCACAAGGACTATCTAGATTAACTAACGTGCACTAGGACTATCTATGTTAACTAGCAGGCACTTGGACTATCTAGGTTACCTAGCTGGCACTTGGACTATGAATGGTCCCTAGCGGGCAATTGGATTATCTACGTTACCTAGCGGGCACTTGGACTATGTAGGTCAACTGGCGGGCCCTTGGACTATCTAGGTTAGCTAACTGGCACTTGGACTATGTAGGTTAACTAGCGGACATTTGCACGATCTAGGTTAACTAGCGGGCTCTTGCATTATGTAGGTTAACTAGCGGGCACTTGGACGATATAGGTTAACTAGCGGGCACTTGGATTATTTGGGTTACCTAGCGGGCACTTGGATTATGTACGTTCCCTAGCGGGCATTTAGACTATATAGATAAGCTAGCGGGCACTTAGATTCTGTAGGTTACCTAGCGGGCACTTGGACTATGTAGGTTCCCTATCGGGCACTTGGAGAATGTAGGTTAACTAGGGGGCACTAGGACTATGTAGGTTACCTAGCGGACCCTTGGACTATGTAGGTTACCTAGCGGGCCCTTGGACAATCTAGGTTACCGAACGGGCATTTGGACTATGTAGGTAACCTAGCGGGCACTTGGAACGTCTAGGTTACCTAGCGGGTTCTTGGACTTCTAGGTTAACGTACGGGCATTGGACTATGTATGTTGCATAGCGGGCAATGGGACTATCTAGGTTAGGTAACGGGCACTTGGACTATCTAGGTGACCTAGCGGGAACTTGGACTATGTAGTTTACCAAGCGGGCACTTGGACTATCTAGGTTACCTAACGGACACTTGTATCATCTAGGTTTCTTAGCGGGCACTTTGACAATGTAGGTTAACTAACGGGCACTTGGACTATATAGGTTACCTAGCGGACCCTTGGACTATGTAGGTTACCTAGCGGGCACTTGGACTATCTAGGTTAACGAACGTACACTTGGACTATGTAGGTAACCTAGCAGACAATTGGACATTCTAGGTTACCATCGGACACTTGGACTTTCTAGGTTAACTAACGGGGACTTGAACTATGTAGGTTCCCTATCGGGCACTTGGAGAATGTAGGTTAACTAGCGGGCCCTTGGACTATCTAGGTTACCTAGCGGGCACTTGGACTATCTAGGTTACCTAGCGGGCACTTGGACTATGTAGGTTACCTAGTGGGCACTTGGACTATCTAGGTTGACGAATGGGCACTTGGACTTCTAGGTTAACGAACGGGCACTTGGTCTATGTAGGTTGCTTACCGGGCACTTGGACTATCTAGGTTAGGTAATATGCACTTGGACTATCTAGGTTACCTAGCGGGAACTTGGACAATGTAAGTTACCTAGCGGGCACATGGACTATCTAGGTTACCTAACGGGCACTTTGACTATCTAGGTTACATAGCGGGCACTTGGACTATGTAGGGTACCTAGCGGGCACTTGCACTATCTAGGTTACCTAGCGGTCACTTCAACAGTATAGGTTACCTAGCGGGCACTTGGACTATCTAGGTTAACGAACGGGCACTTGGCCTATGTATGTTACCTAGCGGGCACTTGGACTATGTAGAATCCTTATCGGACATTTGGACTACTTAGGTTACCTAGCGGGCACTTGGACTATCTAGGTTACCTAGCGGGCTGTTTGACTATCTAGGTTACCTAGCGGGCACTTGGACTATCTAGGTTAACTAACGGACACTTGGAATATGTAGGTTCCCTAGCGGGCACTTGGACTATGTATGTTCCCTACGGACAATTGAACTATGTAAGTTAACTACCAGGCACTTGGACTATGTAGTTTAACTAGCGGGCCCTTGGACTATCTAGGTTACCTTGCGGGCTGTTTGACTATCTAGGTTACCTAGCGGGCACTTGCACTATCTAGGTTACCTAGCGGGCACTTGGACTATGTAGGTTCCCTAGCGGGCCCTTGGACTATGTAAGTTCCCTAGCGGGCACTTGGACTATGTGTGTTCCCTAGCGGGCATTTGGACTATCTAGGTTACCTAACGGGCACTTGGATTATGTAGGTTCCCAAGCAGGCACTTGGACTATGTATGTTCCCTATGGACACTTGAACTATGTAAGTTAACCACCAGGCACTTGGATTATGTAGGTTAACTAGCGGGCCCTTGGACTATCTAGGTTACCTAGAGGGCACTTGGACTACGTAGGTTAACTACAGGGCATTTGCACTATCTAGGTTACCTGGAGGGCACTTGGACTATGTACGTTCCCTAGCGGGCACTTGGACTATCTATGTTAACTAGCGGGCACTTGGACTATGTAGGTTAACTAGGGGACACTTGCACTATGTAGGTTACCTAGCGGGCACTTGGACTATCTTGTTTAACTAGCGTGCACTTGGACTATGTAGCTTCCTTAGCGGGCACTTGGACTATCTAGTTTACCTAGCAGGCACATGGACTATGTAGGTTAACTAGCGAGTACTTGGACTCTAGGTTACCTAGAGGGCACTTGGACTATGTACATTCCCTAGCGGGCACTTGGACTATCTATGTTAACTAGCGGGCACTTGGACTAGGTAGGTTAACTAGGGGACACTTGCACTACGTATGTTACCTAGCGGGCACTTGGACTATCTTGGTTAACTAGCGTGCACTTGGACTATTTAGCTTCCTTAGCGGGCACTTGGACTATCTAGTTTACCTAGCAGGCACATGGACTATGTAGGTTAACTAGCGAGTACTTGGACTCTAGGTTACCTAGAGGGCACTTGGACGATCTAGGTTATCTAGAGGGCCCTTGGACTATGTAGGTTTCCTAGCGGGCACTTGGACTATCTAGGTTAACGAACAGGCACTTGGACTATATAGGTAACCTAGCGGGCACTTGGACTATCTAGGTTAAAGAACGGGCACTTGGACTATGTAGGATCCCTATCGGACATTTGGACTACTTAGGTTACCTAGCGGGCACTTGGACTATCTAGGTTAACTAGCGTGCACTTGGACTATCTAGGATAAATAGCGGACACTTGGATGATCAATGTTAACCAGCGGGCACTTGGACTATCTAGGTTAGCTAACGGGCACTTGGACTAAGTACGTCCCCTAGTGGGCACTTGGACTATCTAGGTTAACTAACGGGCACTAGGACTATCTAGGTTAACTAGCGGGCACTTGGACTATGAATGTTCCCTAGCGGGCACTTGGATTATCTAGGTTACCTAGCGGGCACTTGGACTATGCAGGTCAACTAGCGGGCCCTTGGACTATCTAGGTTAGCTAAGTGGCACTTGAACTATGTAGGTTAACTAGCGGACACTTGCACGATCTAGGTTAACTAGCGGGCTCTTGCATTATGTAGGTTAACTAGCGGGCACTTGGACGATATAGGTAAACTAGCGGACAATTGGATTATCTGGGTTACCTAGCGGGCACTTGGATTATGTAGGTTCCCTAGCGGGCATTTGGACTATATAGATAAGCTAGCGGGCACTTAGACTCTGTAGGTTACCTAGCGGGCACTTGGACTATCTAGGTTACCTAGATGGTACTTGAACTATCTACGTTACCTAGCGGGTTCTTGGAGTATGTATGTTACCTAGTGGGATGTTGGACTATCTAGGTTACCAAGCGGGCATTTGGACTTTCTAGGTTAACTAACGGGCACTTGGACTATGTAGGTTCCCTATCGGGCACTTGGAGAATGTAGGTTAACTAGGGGGCACTAGGACTATGTAGGTTACCTAGCGGGTTCTTGGAATTCTAGGTTAACGAACGGGCACTTGGACTATGTATGTTGCATAGCGGGCAATTGAACTATCTAGGTTAGGAAACGGGCACTTGGACTATCTAGGTTACCTAGCGGGAACTTGGACTATGTAGTTTACCTAGCGGACACTTGGACCATCTAGGTTACCTAACGGACACTTGGACCATATAGGTTTCTTAGCGGGCACTTGGACTATGTAGGTTAACTAACGGGCACTTGGACTATATAGGTTACTTAGCGGACCCTTGGACTATGTAGGTTACCTAGCGGGCACTTGGACTATCTAGGTTAACGAACGTACACTTGGACTATGTAGGTAACCTAGCAGACAATTGGACAGTCTAGGTTACCATCGGACACTTGGACTTTCTAGGTTAACTAACAGGGACTTGAACTATGTAGGTTCCCTATCGGGCACTTGGAGAATGTAGGTTAACTAGCGGGCCCTTGGACTATCTAGGTTACCTAGCGGGCACTTGGACTATATAGGTTACCTAGCGGGCACTTGGACTATGTAGGTTACCTAGTGGGCACTTGGACTATCTAGGTTAACGAATGGGCACTTGGACTTCTAGGTTAACGAACGGGCACTTGGTCTATGTAGGTTGCTTACCGGGCACATGGACTATCTAGGTTAGGTAATGGGCACTTGGACTATCTAAGTTACCTAGCGGGAACTTGGACAATGTAAGTTACCTAGCGGGCACATGGACTATCTAGGTTACCTAACGGGCACTTTGACTATCTAGGTTACATAGAGGGCACTTGGACTATGTAGGTTACCTAGCGAGCACTTGCACTATCTAGGTTACCTAGCGGTCACTTCAACAGTATAGGTTACCTAGCGGGCACTTGGACTACCTAGGTTAACGAACGGGCACTTGGCCTATGTATGTTACCTAGCGGGCACTTGGACTATGTAGAATCCTTATCGGACATTTGGACTACTTAGGTTACCTAGCGGGCACTTGGACTATCTAGGTTAACTAACGGGCACTTGGAATATGTAGGTTCCCTAGCGGGCCCTTGGACTATGTAAGTTCCCTAACGGGCACTTGGAATATGTGGGTTCCCTAGCGGGCATTTGGACTATCTAGGTTACCTAACGGGCACTTGGACTATATAGGTTCCCTAGCGGGCACTTGGACTATGTATGTTCCCTACGGACACTTGAACTATGTAAGTTAACTACCAGGCACTTGAACTATGTAGTTTAACTAGCAGGCCCTTGGACTATCTAGGTTACCTAGGGGGCTGTTTGACTATCTAGGTTACCTAGCGGGCACTTGGACTATCTAGGTTAACTAACGGGCACTTGGACTATGTAGGTTCCCTAGCGGGCCCTTGGACTATGTAAGTTCCCTAGCGGGCACTTGGACTATGTGTGTTCCCTAGCGGGCATTTGGACTATCTATGTTACCTAACGGGCACTTGGATTATGTAGGTTCCCAAGCGGGCACTTGGACTATGTATGTTCCCTATGGACACTTGAACTATGTAAGTTAACCACCAGGCACTTGGATTATGTAGGTTAACTAGCGGGCCCTTGGACTATCTAGGTTACCTAGAGGGCACTTGGACTACGTAGGTTAACTACAGGGCATTTGCACTATCTAGGTTACCTGGCGGGCACTTGGACTATGTACGTTCCCTAGCGGGCACTTGGACTATCTATGTTAACTAGCGGGCACTTGGACTATGTAGGTTAACTAGGGGACACTTGCACTATGTAGGTTACCTAGCGGGCACTTGGACTATCTTGGTTAACTAGCGTGCACTTGGACTATGTAGGTTAACTAGGGGACACTTGCACTATGTAGGTTACCTAGCGGGCACTTGGACTATCTTGGTTAACTAGCGTGCACTTGGACTATGTAGCTTCCTTAGCGGGCACTTGGACTATCTAGTTTACTTAGCAGGCACATGGACTATGTAGGTTAACTAGCGAGTACTTGGACTCTAGGTTACCTAGAGGGCACTTGGACGATCTAGGTTACCTAGCGGGCCCTTGGACTATGTAGATTTCCTAGCGGGCACTTGGACTATCTAGGTTAACGAACAGGCACTTGGACTATATAGGTAACCTAGCGGGCACTTGGACTATCTAGGTTAAAGAACGGGCACTTGGACTATGTAGGATCCCTATCGGACATTTGGACTACTTAGGTTACCTAGCGGGCACTTGGACTATCTAGTTTACCTAGCAGGCACATGGACTATGTAGGTTAACTAGCGAGTACTTGGACTCTAGGTTACCTAGAGGGCACTTGGACTATCTAGGTTACCTAGCAGGCCCTTGGACTATGTAGGTTTCCTAGCGGGCACTTGGACTATCTAGGTTAACGAACAGGCACTTGGACTATATAGGTAACCTAGCGGGCACTTGGACATTCTAGGTTACCTAGCGGGCACTTGGACTATCTAGGTTAACGAACGGGCACTTGGACTATGCAGGTTACCTAGCGGGCACTTGGACTATGTAGGATCCCTATCGGACATTTGGACTACTTAGTTTACCTAGCGGGCACTTGGACTATCTAGGTTAACTAGCGGGCACTTGGACTATCTAGGTCAACTAGCGGGCCCTTGGTCTATGTAGGTTAACTAGCGGGCACTTGAACGATCTAAGTTAACTAGAGGGCACTTGGACTATCTAGGTTAACTAGCGTGCACTTGGACTATCTAGGATAAATAGCGGACACTTGGATGATCAATGTTAACCAGCGGGCACTTGGACTATCTAGGTTAGCTAACGGGCACTTGGACTAAGTACGTCCCCTAGTGGGCACTTGGACTATCTAGGTTAACTAACGGGCACTAGGACTATCTAGGTTAACTAGCGGGCACTTTGACTATGAATGTTCCCTAGCGGGCACTTGGATTATCTAGGTTACCTAGCGGGCACTTGGACTATGCAGGTCAACTCGCGGGCCCTTGGACTATCTAGGTTAGCTAAGTGGCACTTGAACTATGTAGGTTAACTAACGGACACTTGCACGATCTAGGTTAACTAGCGGGCTCTTGCATTATGTAGATTAACTAGCGGGCACTTGGATGATATAGGTAAACTAGCGGGCAATTGGATTATCTGGGTTACCTAGCGGGCACTTGGATTATGTAGGTTCCCTAGCGGGCATTTGGACTATATAGATAAGCTAGCGGGCACTTAGACTCTGTAGGTAACCTAGCGGGCACTTGGAGTATTTAGGTTACGTAGATGGTACTTGAACTATCTACGAAACCTAGCGGATTCTTGGAGTATGTATGTTACCTAGTGGGATGTTGGACTATCTAGGTTACCAAGCGGGCACTTGGACTTTCTAGGTTAACTAACGGGCACTTGGACTATGTAGGTTCCCTATCGGGCACTTGGAGAATGTAGGTTAACTAGGGGGCACTAGGACTATGTAGGTTACCTAGCGGGTTCTTGGACTTCTAGGTTAACGAACGGGCACTTGGACTATGTATGTTGCATAGCGGGCAATTGGACTATCTAGGTTAGGAAACGGGCACTTGGACTATCTAGGTTACCTAGCGGGAACTTGGACTATGTAGTTTACCTAGCGGACACTTGGACCATCTAGGTTACCTAACGGACACTTGGACCATATAGGTTTCTTAGCGGGCACTTGGACTATGTAGGTTAACTAACGGGCACTTGGACTATATAGGTTAACGAACGTACACTTGGACTATGTAGGTAACCTAGCAGACAATTGGACAGTCTAGGTTACCATCGGACACTTGGACTTTCTAGGTTAACTAACAGGGACTTGAACTATGTAGGTTCCCTATCGGGCACTTGGAAAATGTAGGTTAACTAGCGGGCCCTTGGACTATCTAGGTTACCTAGCGGGCACTTGGACTATATAGGTTACCTAGCGGGCACTTGGACTATGTAGGTTACCTAGTGGGCACTTGGACTATCTAGGTTAACGAATGGGCACTTGGACTTCTAGGTTAACGAACGGGCACTTGGTCTATGTAGGTTGCTTACCGGGCACATGGACTATCTAGGTTAGGTAATGGGCACTTGGACTATCTAAGTTACCTAGCGGGAACTTGGACAATGTAAGTTACCTAGCGGGCACATGGACTATCTAGGTTACCTAACGGGCACTTTGACTATCTAGGTTACATAGAGGGCACTTGGACTATGTAGGTTACCTAGCGAGCACTTGCACTATCTAGGTTACCTAGCGGTCACTTCAACAGTATAGGTTACCTAGCGGGCACTTGGACTACCTAGGTTAACGAACGGGCACTTGGCCTATGTATGCTACCTAGCGGGCACTTGGACTATGTAGAATCCTTATCGGACATTTGGACTACTTAGGTTACCTAGCGGGCACTTGGACTATCTAGGTTAACTAACGGGCACTTGGAATATGTAGGTTCCCTAGCGGGCCCTTGGACTATGTAAGTTCCCTAACGGGCACTTGGAATATGTGGGTTCCCTAGCGGGCATTTGGACTATCTAGGTTACCTAACGGGCACTTGGACTATATAGGTTCCCTAGCGGGCACTTGGACTATGTATGTTCCCTACGGACACTTGAACTATGTAAGTTAACTACCAGGCACTTGAACTATGTAGTTTAACTAGCAGGCCCTTGGACTATCTAGGTTACCTAGGGGGCTGTTTGACTATCTAGGTTACCTAGCGGGCACTTGGACTATCTAGGTTAACTAACGGGCACTTGGACTATGTAGGTTCCCTAGCGGGCCCTTGGACTATGTAAGTTCCCTAGCGGGCACTTGGACTATGTGTGTTCCCTAGCGGGCATTTGGACTATCTAGGTTACCTAACGGGCACTTGGATTATGTAGGTTCCCAAGCGGGCACTTGGACTATGTATGTTCCCTATGGACACTTGAACTATGTAAGTTAACCACCAGGCACTTGGATTATGTAGGTTAACTAGCGGGCCCTTGGACTATCTAGGTTACCTAGAGGGCACTTGGACTACGTAGGTTAACTACAGGGCATTTGCACTATCTAGGTTACCTGGCGGGCACTTGGACTATGTACGTTCCCTAGTGGGCACTTGGACTATCTATGTTAACTAGCGGGCACTTGGACTATGTAGGTTAACTAGGGGACACTTGCACTATGTAGGTTACCTAGCGGGCACTTGGACTATCTTGGTTAACTAGCGTGCACTTGGACTATGTAGCTTCCTTAGCGGGCACTTGGACTATCTAGTTTACCTAGCAGGCACATGGACTATGTAGGTTAACTAGCGAGTACTTGGACTCTAGGTTACCTAGAGGGCACTTGGACGATCTAGGTTACCTAGCGGGCCCTTGGACTATGTAGATTTCCTAGCGGGCACTTGGACTATCTAGGTTAACGAACAGGCACGTGGACTATATAGGTAACCTAGCGGGCACTTGGACTATCTAGGTTAAAGAACGGGCACTTGGACTATGTAGGATCCCTATCGGACATTTGGACTACTTAGGTTACCTAGCGGGCACTTGGACTATCTAGTTTACCTAGCAGGCACATGGACTATGTAGGTTAACTAGCGAGTACTTGGACTCTAGGTTACCTAGAGGGCACTTGGACTATCTAGGTTTCCTAGCAGGCCCTTGGACTATGTAGGTTTCCTAGCGGGCACTTGGATTATCTAGGTTAACGAACAGGCACTTGGACTATATAGGTAACCTAGCGGGCACTTGGACATTCTAGGTTACCTAGCGGGCACTTGGACTATCTAGGTTAACGAACGGGCACTTGGACTATGCAGGTTACCTAGCGGGCACTTGGACTATGTAGGATCCCTATGGGACATTTGGACTACTTAGTTTACCTAGCGGGCACTTGGACTATCTAGGTTAACTAGCGGGCACTTGGACTATCTAGGTCAACTAGCGGGCCCTTGGTCTATGTAGGTTAACTAGCGGGCACTTGAACGATCTAAGTTAACTAGAGGGCACTTGGACTATCTAGGTTAACTAGCGTGCACTTGGACCATCTAGGATAAATAGCGGACACTTGGATGATCAATGTTAACCAGCGGGCACTTGGACTATCTAGGTTAGCTAACGGGCACTTGGACTAAGTACGTCCCCTAGTGGGCACTTGGACTATCTAGGTTAACTAACGGGCACTAGGACTATCTAGGTTAACTAGCGGGCACTTTGACTATGAATGTTCCCTAGCGGGCACTTGGATTATCTAGGTTACCTAGCGGGCACTTGGACTATGCAGGTCAACTCGCGGGCCCTTGGACTATCTAGGTTAGCTAAGTGGCACCTGAACTATGTAGGTTAACTAACGGACACTTGCACGATCTAGGTTAACTAGCGGGCTCTTGCATTATGTAGATTAACTAGCGGGCACTTGGATGATATAGGTAAACTAGCGGGCAATTGGATTATCTGGGTTACCTAGCGGGCACTTGGATTATGTAGGTTCCCTAGCGGGCATTTGGACTATATAGATAAGCTAGCGGGCACTTAGACTCTGTAGGTAACCTAGCGGGCACTTGGAGTATTTAGGTTACGTAGATGGTACTTGAACTATCTACGTAACCTAGCGGGTTCTTGGAGTATATATGTTACCTAGTGGGATGTTGGACTATCTAGGTTACCAAGCGGGCACTTGGACTTTCTAGGTTAACTAACGGGCACTTGGACTATGTAGGTTCCCTATCGGGCACTTGGAGAATGTAGGTTAACTAGGGGGCACTAGGACTATGTAGGTTACCTAGCGGGTTCTTGGACTTCTAGGTTAACGAACGGGCACTTGGACTATGTATGTTGCATAGCGGGCAATTGGACTATCTAGGTTAGGTAACGGGCACTTGGACTATCTAGGTTACCTAGCGGGAAATTGGACTATGTAGTTTACCTAGCGGGCACTTGGACCATCTAGGTTACCTAACGGACACTTGGACCATATAGGTTTCTTAGCGGGCATTTGGACTATGTAGGTTACCTAGCGGGCACTTGGACTATCTAGGTTAACGAACGTACACTTGGACTATGAAGGTAACCTAGCGGACAATTGGACAGTCTAGGTTACCATCGGGCACTTGTACTTTCTAGGTTAACTAACGGGGACTTGCACTATGTAGGATCCCTATCGGGCACTTGGAGAATGTAGGTTAACTAGCGGGCCCTTGGACTAACTAGGTTACATAGCGGGCACTTGGACTATATAGGTTACCTAGCGGGCACTTAGACTATGTAGGTTACCTAGTGGGCACTTGGACTATCTAGGTTACCTAGCGGGCTGTTTGACTATCTAGGTTACCTAGCGGGCACTTGGAATATCTAGGTTAACTAACGGGCACTTGGACTACGTAGGTTCCCTAGCGGGCCCTTGGACTATGTAAGTTCCCTAGCGGGCACTTGGACTATGTGTGTTCCCTAGCTGGCATTTGGACTATCTAGGTTACCTAACGGGCACTTGGACTATGTAGGTTCCCAAGCGGGCACTTGGACTATGTATGTTCCCTATGGACACTTGAACTATGTAAGTTAACCACCAGGCACTTGGATTATGTAGGTTAACTAGCGGGCCCTTGGACTATCTAGGTTACCTAGAGGGCACTTGGACTACGTAGGTTAACTACAGGGCACTTGCACTATCTAGGTTACCTGGCGGGCACTTGGACTATGTACGTTCCCTAGCGGGCACTTGGACTATCTATGTTAACTAGCGGGCACTTGGACTATGTAGGTTAACTAGGGGACACTTGCACTATGTAGGTTACCTAGCGGGCACTTGGACTATCTTGGTTAACTAGCGTGCACTTGGACTATGTAGCTTCCTTAGCGGCCACTTGGACTATCTAGTTTACCTAGCAGGCACATGGACTATGTAGGTTAACTAGCGAGTACTTGGACTCTAGGTTACCTAGAGGGCACTTGGACTATCTAGGTTACCTAGCAGGCCCTTGGACTATGTAGGTTTCCTAGCGGGCACTTGGACTATCTAGGTTAACGAACAGGCACTTGGACTATATAGGTAACCTAGCGGGCACTTGGACATTCTAGGTTACCTAGCGGGCACTTGGACTATCTAGGTTAACGAACGGGCACTTGGACTATGCTGGTTACCTAGCGGGCACTTGGACTATGTAGGATCCCTATCGGACATTTGGACTACTTAGTTTACCTAGCGGGCACTTGGACTATCTAGGTTAACTAGCGGGCACTTCGACTATCTAGGTCAACTAGCGGGCCCTTGGTCTATGTAGGTTAACTAGCGGACACTTGAACGATCTAAGTTAACTAGAGGGCACTTGGACTATCTAGGTTAACTAGCGTGCACTTGGACTATCTAGGATAAATAGCGGGCACTTGGATGATCAATTTTAACCAGCGGGCACTTGGACTATCTAGGTTAGCTAACGGGCACTTGGACTAAGTACGTCCCCTAGTGGGCACTTGGACTATCTAGGTTAACTAACGGGCACTAGGACTATCAAGGTTAACTAGCGGGCACTTGGACTATGAATGTTCCCTAGCGGGCACTTGGACTATGTAGGTCAACTAGCGGGCCCTTGGACTAGCTAGGTTAGCTAAGTGGCACTTGAACTATGTAGGTTAACTAGCGGACACTTGCACGATCTAGGTTAAATAGCGGGCTCTTGCATTATGTAGGTTAACTAGCGGGCACTTGGACGATATAGGTTAACTAGCGGGCACTTGGATTATCTCGGTTACCTAGCGGGCACTTGGATTATGTAGGTTCCCTAGCGGGCATTTGGACTATATAGATAAGCTAGCGGGCACTTAGACTCTGTAGGTTACCTAACGGGCACTTGGACTATCTAGGTTACCTAGATGGTACTTGAACTATCTACGTTACCTAGCGGGTTCTTGGAGTATGTATGTTACCTAGTGGGATGTTGGACTATCTAGGTTACCAAGCGGGCACTTGGACTTTCTAGGTTAACTAACGGGCACTTGGACTATGTAGGTTCCCTATCGGGCACTTGGAGAATGTAGGTTAACTAGGGGGCACTAGGACTATGTAGGTTACCTAGCGGGCCCTTGGACTATCTAGGTTACCGAACGGGCATTTGGACTATGTAGGTAACCTAGCGGGAACTTGGAGAGTCTAGGTTACCTAGCGGGTTCTTGGACTTCTAGGTTACCGAACGGTCACTTGGACTATGTATGTTGCATAGCGGGCAATTGGACTATCTAGGTTAGGTAACGGGCACTTGGACTATCTAGGTTACCTAGCGGGAACTTGGACTATGTAGTTTACCTAGTGGGCACTTGGACTATCTAGGTTGCCTAAAGGACACTTGGACCATATAGGTGTCTTAGCGGGCACTTGGACTATGTAGGTTAACTAACGGGCACTTGGACTATATAGGTTACCTAGCGGACCCTTGGACTATGTAGGTTAACGAACGTACACTTGGACTATGTAGGTAACCTAGCGGACAATTGGACAGTCTAGGTTACCATCGGGCACTTGGACTTTCTAGGTTAACTAACGGGGACTTGGACTATGTAGGATCCCTATCGGGCCCTTGGAGAATGTAGGTTAACTAGCGGGCCCTTGGACTATCTAGTTTACCTAGCGGGCACTTGGACTATATAGGTTACCTAGCGGGCACTTGGACTATGTAGGTTACCTAGTGGGCACTTGGACTATCTAGTTTAACGAACGGGCACTTGGACTTCTAGGTTAACGAACGGGCACTTGGTCTATGTAGGTTGCTTACCGGGCACTTGGACTATCTAGGTTAGGTAATGGGCACTTGGACTATCTAGGTTACCTAGCGGGAACTTGGACAATGTAAGTTACCTAGCGGGCACATGGACTATCTAGGTTACCTAACGGGCACTTTGACTATCTAGGTTACATAGCGGGCACTTGGACTATGTAGGTTACCTAGCGGTCACTTCGACAGTCTAGGTTACCTAGCGGGCACTTGGACTACCTAGGTTAACGAACGGGCACTTGGCCTATGTATGTTACCTAGCGGGCACTTGGACTATGTAGAATCCCTATCGGACATTTGGACTACTTAGGTTACCTAGCGGGCACTTGGACTATCTAGGTTAACTAGAGGGCACTTGGACTCTCAAGGTCAACTAGCGGGCCCAGGTACTATGTAGGTTAACTAGCGAGCACTTGGACTATCTAGGTTAACTAGCGGACCTTTGACTACGTATGTCAACTAGCGGGCCCTTGGAATATGTAGGTTAACTAGCGGGCACTTGGACGATCTAGGTTAACTAGAGGGCACTTGGATGATCAATGTTAACTAGCGGGCACTTGGACTATCTAGGTTAGCTAACGGGCACTTGGACTAAGTAAGTCCCCTAGTGGGCACATGGACTATCTAGATTAACTAACGGGCACTAGGACTATCTAGGTTAACTAGCGGGCACTTGGACTATCTAGGTTACCTAGCTGGCACTTGGACTATGAATGTTCCCTAGCGGGCAATTGGATTATCTAGGTTACCTAGCGGGCACTTGGACTATGTAGGTCAACTAGCGGGCCCTTGGACTATCTAGGTTAGCTAACTGGCACTTGGACTATGTAGGTTAACTAGCGGACATTTGCACGATCTAGGTTAACTAGCGGGCTCTTGCACTATGTAGGTTAACTCGCGTTCCCATTGACTATGTGGGTTAACTAGGGGGCACTTGGACTATGTACGTTCCCTAGCGGGCACTTGGACTATCTATGTTAACTAGCGGGCACTTGGAATATGTAGGTTAACTAGCGGACACTTGCACTATGTAGGTTACCTAGCAGGCACTTGGACTATCTAGGTTAACTAGCGGGCACTTGGACTATCTAGGTTAACTAGCGTGCACTTGGACTATGTAGGTTCCTTAGCGGGCACTTGGACTATGTAGGTTAACTAGCGTGCCCTTGGACTATCTAGGTTACGTAGCGGGCACTTGGTATGTAGGTTAACTAGCGGGCACTTGGACTATCTAGGTTACGTAGCGGGCACTTGGTATGTAGGTTAACTAGCGGGCACTTGGACTATCTACTTTACCTAGCAGGCACATGGACTATGTAGGTTAACTAGCGAGTACTTGGACTCTAGGTTACCTAGAGGGCACTTGGACTATCTAGGTTACCTAGCAGGCCCTTGGACTATGTAGGTTTCCTAGCGGGCACTTGGACTATCTAGGTTAACGAACAGGCACTTGGACTATATAGGTAACCTAGCGGGCACTTGGACATTCTAGGTTACCTAGCGGGCACTTGGACTATCTAGGTTAACGAACGGGCACTTGGACTATGCAGGTTACCTAGCGGGCACTTGGACTATGTAGGATCCCTAACGGACAATTGGACTACTTAGTTTACCTAGCGGGCACTTGGACTATCTAGGTTAACTAGCGGGCACTTGGACTATATAGGTCAACTAGCGGGCCCTTGGTCTATGTAGGTTAACTAGCGGGCACTTGAACGATCTAAGTTAACTAGAGGGCACTTGGACTATCTAGGTTAACTAGCGTGCACTTGGACTATCTAGGATAAATAGCGGGCACTTGGATGATCAATTTTAACCAGCGGGCACTTGGACTATCTAGGTTAGCTAACGGGCACTTGGACTAAGTACGTCCCCTAGTGGGCACTTGGACGATCTAGGTTAACTAACGGGCACTAGGACTATCTAGGTTAACTAGCGGGCACTTGGACTATGAATGTTCCCTAGCGGGCACTTGGACTATGTAGGTCAACTAGGGGGCCCTTGGACTAGCTAGGTTAGCTAAGTGGCACTTGAACTATGTAGGTTAACTAGCGGACACTTGCACGATCTAGGTTAAATAGCGGGCTCTTGCATTATGTAGGTTAACTAGCGGGCACTTGGACGATATAGGTTAACTAGCGGCACTTGGATTATCTCGGTTACCTAGCGGGCACTTGGATTATGTAGGTTCCCTAGCGGGCATTTGGACTATATAGATAAGCTAGCGGGCACTTAGACTCTGTAGGTTACCTAGCGGGCACTTGGACTATCTAGGTTACCTAGATGGTACTTGAACTATCTACGTTACCTAGCGGGTTCTTGGAGTATGTATGTTACCTAGTGGGATGTTGGACTATCTAGGTTACCAAGCGGGCACTTGGACTTTCTAGGTTAACTAACGGGCACTTGGACTATGTAGGTTCCCTATCGGGCACTTGGAGAATGTAGGTTAACTAGGGGGCACTAGGACTATGTAGGTTACCTAGCGGGCCCTTGGACTATCTAGGTTACCGAACGGGCATTTGGACTATGTAGGTAACCTAGCGGGAACTTGGACAGTCTAGGTTACCTAGCGGGTTCTTGGACTTCTAGGTTAACGAACGGGCACTTGGACTATGTATGTTGCATAGCGGGCAATTGGACTATCTAGGTTAGGTAACGGGCACTTGGACTATCTAGGTTACCTAGCGGGAACTTGGACTATGTAGGTTACCTAGCGGGCACTTGGACTATCTAGGTTGCCTAACGGACACTTGGACCATATACGTTTCTTAGCGGGCACTTGGACTATGTAGGTTAACTAACGGGCACTTTGACTATATAGGTTACCTAGCGGACAATTGGACAGTCTAGGTTACCATCGGGCACTTGGACTTTCTAGGTTAACTAACGGGGACTTGGACTATGTAGGATCCCTATCGGGCACTTGGAGAATGTAGGTTAACTAGCGGGCCCTTGGACTATCTAGGTTACCTAGCGGGCACTTGGACTATATAGGTTACCTAGCGGGCACTTGGACTATGTAGGTTACCTAGTGGGCACTTGGACTATCTAGGTTAACGAACGGGCACTTGGACTTCTAGGTTAACGAACGGGCACTTGGTCAATGTAGGTTGCTTACCGGGCACTTGGACTATCTAGGTTAGGTAATGGGCACTTGGACTATCTAGGTTACCTAGCGGGAACTTGGACAATGTAAGTTACCTAGCGGGCACATGGACTATCTAGGTTACCTAACGGGCACTTTGACTATCTAGGTTACATAGCGGGCACTTGGACTATGTAGGTTACCTAGCGGGCGCTTGGACTATCTAGGTTACCTAGCGGTCACTTCGACAGTCTAGGTTACCTAGCGGGCACTTGGACTACCTAGGTTAACGAACGGGCACTTGGCCTATGTATGTTACCTAGCGGGCACTTGGACTATGTAGAATCCCTATCGGACATTTGGACTACTTAGGTTACCTAGCAGGCACTTGGACTATCTAGGTTAACTAGAGGGCACTTGGACTATCAAGGTCAACTAGCGGGCCCAGGTACTATGTAGGTTAACTAGCGAGCACTTGGACTATCTAGGTTAACTAGCGGACCTTTGACTACGTATGTCAACTAGCGGGCCCTTGGAATATGTAGGTTAACTAGCGGGCACTTGGACGATCTAGGTTAACTAGAGGGCACTTGGATGATCAATGTTAACTAGCGGGCACTTGGACTATCTAGGTTAGCTAACGGGCACTTGGACTAAGTAAGTCCCCTAGTGGGCACATGGACTATCTAGATTAACTAACGGGCACTAGGACTATCTATGTTAACTAGCGGGCACATGGACTATCTAGGTTACCTAGCTGGCACTTGGACTATGAATGTTCCCTAGCGGGCAACTGGATTATCTAGGTTACCTAGCGGGCACTTGGACTATGTAGGTCAACTAGCGGGCCCTTGGACTATCTAGGTTAGCTAACTGGCACTTGGACTATGTAGGTTAACTAGCGGACATTTGCACGATCTAGGTTAACTAGCGGGCTCTTGCACTATGTAGGTTAACTCGCGTTCCCATTGACTATGTAGGTTAACTAGGGGGCACTTGGACTATGTACGTTCCCTAGCGGGCACTTGGACTATCTATGTTAACTAGCGGGCACATGGAATATGTAGGTTAACTAGCGGACACTTGCACTATGTAGGTTACCTAGCAGGCACTTGGACTATCTTGGTTAACTAGCGGGCACTTGGACTATCTAGGTTAACTAGCGTGCACTTGGACTATGTAGGTTCCTTAGCGGGCACTTGGACAATGTAGGTTAACTAGCGTGCCCTTGGACTATCTAGGTTACGTAGCGGGCACTTGGTATGTAGGTTAACTAGCGGGCACTTGGACTATCTAGGTTAACTAGCGGGCCCTTGGACTATGTAGGTTACCTAGTGGGCACTTGGACTCTCTAGGTTAACGAACGGGCACTTAGACTTCTAGGTTAACGAACGGGCACTTGGTCTATGTAGGTTGCTTACCGGGCACTTGGACTGTCTAGGTTAGGTAATGGGAACTTGGACTATCTAGCTTCCCTAGCGGGAACTTGGACAATGTAAGTTACCTAGCGGGCACTTGGACTATCTAGGTTCCCTAACGGGCACTTTGACTATCTAGGTTACATAGCGGGCACTTGGACTATGTAGGTTACCTAGCGGGCACTTGGACTATGTAGGTTCCCTATCGGGCACTTGGAGAATGTAGGTTAACTAGGGGGCACTAGGACTATATAGGTTACCTAGCGGGCCCTTGGACTATCTAGGTTACCGAACGGGCATTTGGACTATGTAGGTAACCTAGCGGGAACTTGGACAGTCTAGGTTACCTAGCGGGTTCTTGGACTTCTAGGTTAACGAACGGGCACTTGGACTATGTATGTTGCATAGCGGGCAATTGGAGTATCTAGGTTAGGTAAAGGGCACTTGGACTATCTAGGTTACCTAGCGGGAACTTGGACTATGTAGGTTACCTAGCGGGCACTTGGACTATCTAGGTTGCCTAACGGACACTTGGACCATATACGTTTCTTAGCCGGCATTTGGACTATGTAGGTTAACTAACGGGCACTTTGACTATATAGGTTACCTAGCGGACAATTGGACAGTCTAGGTTACCATCGGGCACTTGGACTTTCTAGGTTAACTAACGGGGACTTGGACTATGTAGGATCCCTATCGGGCACTTGGAGAATGTAGGTTAACTAGCGGGCCCTTGGACTATCTAGGTTACCTAGCGGGCACTTGGACTATATAGGTTACCTAGCGGGCACTTGGACTATGTAGGTTACCTAGTGGGCACTTGGACTATCTAGGTTAACGAACGGGCACTTGGACTTCTAGGTTAACGAACGGGCACTTGGTCTATGTAGGTTGCTTACTGGGCACTTGGACTATCTAGGTTAGGTAATGGGCACTTGGACTATCTAGGTTACCTAGCGGGAACTTGGACAATGTAAGTTACCTAGCGGGCACATGGACTATCTAGGTTACCTAACGGGCACTTTGACTATCTAGGTTACATAGCGGGCACTTGGACTATGTAGGTTACCTAGCGGGCGCTTGGACTATCTAGGTTACCTAGCGGTCACTTCGACAGTCTAGGTTACCTAGCGGGCACTTGGACTACCTAGGTTAACGAACGGGCACTTGGCCTATGTATGTTACCTAGCGGGCACTTGGACTATGTAGAATCCCTATCGGACATTTGGACTACTTAGGTTACCTAGCGGGCACTTGGACTATCTAGGTTAACTAGAGGGCACTTGGACTATCAAGGTCAACTAGCGGGCCCAGGTATTATGTAGGTTAACTAGCGAGCACTTGGACTATCTAGGTTAACTAGCGGACCTTTGACTACGTATGTCAACTAGCGGGCCCTTGGAATATGTAGGTTAACTAGCGGGCACTTGGACGATCTAGGTTAACTAGAGGGCACTTGGATGATCAATGTTAACTAGCGGGCACTTGGACTATCTAGGTTAGCTAACGGGCACTTGGACTAAGTAAGTCCCCTAGTGGGCACATGGACTATCTAGATTAACTAACGGGCACTAGGACTATCTATGTTAACTAGCGGGCACTTGGACTATCTAGGTTACCTAGCTGGCACTTGGACTATGAATGTTCCCTAGCGGGCAACTGGATTATCTAGGTTACCTAGCGGGCACTTGGACTATGTAGGTCAACTAGCGGGCCCTTGGACTATCTAGGTTAGCTAACTGGCACTTGGACTATGTAGGTTAACTAGCGGACATTTGCACGATCTAGGTTAACTAGCGGGCTCTTGCACTATGTAGGTTAACTCGCGTTCCCATTGACTATGTAGGTTAACTAGGGGGCACTTGGACTATGTACGTTCCCTAGCGGGCACTTGGACTATCTATGTTAACTAGCGGGCACTTGGAATATGTAGGTTAACTAGCGGACACTTGCACTATGTAGGTTACCTAGCAGGCACTTGGACTATCTAGGTTAACTAGCGGGCACTTGGACTATCTAGGTTAACTAGCGTGCACTTGGACTATGTAGGTTCCTTAGCGGGCACTTGGACTATGTAGGTTAACTAACGTGCCCTTGGACTATCTACTTTACGTAGCGGGCACTTGGTATGTAGGTTAACTAGAGGGCACTTGGACTATCTAGGTTAACTAGCGGGCCCTTGGACTATGTAGGTTACCTAGTGGGCACTTGGACTCTCTAGGTTAACGAACGGGCACTTAGACTTCTAGGTTAACGAACGGGCACTTGGTCTATGTAGGTTGCTTACCGGGCACTTGGACTGTCTAGGTTAGGTAATGGGAACTTGGACTATCTAGCTTCCCTAGCGGGAACTTGGACAATGTAAGTTACCTAGCGGGCACTTGGACTATCTAGGTTCCCTAACGGGCACTTTGACTATCTAGGTTACATAGCGGGCACTTGGACTATGTAGGTTACCTAGCGGGCACTTGGACTATCTAGGTTACCTAGCGGTCACTTCCACAGTCTATGTTACCTAGCGGGCACTTGGACTATCTAGGTTAACAAACGGGCACTTGGACTATGTAGGTTACCTAGTGGGCACTTGAACTATGTAGGATCCGTATCGGACATTTGGACTACTTAGGTTACCTAGCGGGCACTTGGACTATCTAGGTTAACTAGAGGGCACTTGGACTATCTAGGTCAACTAGTGGGCCCATTGACTATGTAGGTTAACTAGCGGGCACTTGGACGATATAGGTTAACTAGTGGACACTTGGATTATCTAGGTTACCTAGCGGGCACTTGGAATATGTAGGTTCCCTAGCGGGCATTTGGACTATATAGATAACCTAGCGGGAACTTAGACTCTGTAGGTTACCTAGCGGGCACTTGGACTATCTAGGTTACCTAGGTGGCACTTGAACTATCTACGTTACCTAGCGGGTTATTGGAGTATGTAGGTTACTTAGCGGGCTGTTGGACTATCTAGGTTACCAAGCGGGCACTTGGACAATCTAGGTTAACTAACGGGCACTTGGACTATGTAGGTTCCCTAGCGGGCCCTTGGACTATGTGTGTTCCCTAGCTGGCATTTGGACTATCTAGGTTACCTAACGGGCACTTGGACTATGTAGGTTCCCAAGCGGGCACTTGGACTATGTATGTTCCCTATGGACACTTGAACTATGTAAGTTAACCACCAGGCACTTGGATTATGTAGGTTAACTAGCGGGCCCTTGGACTATCTAGGTTACCTAGCGGGCTGTTTGACTATCTAGGTTACCTAGCGGGCACATGGACTATATAGGTTCCCTAGCGGGCAATTGAACTATGTATGTTCCCTACGAACACTTGAACTATGTAAGTTAACTACCAGGCACTTGGACTACGTAGGTTAACTAGCGGGCCCTTGGACTATCTAGGTTACCTAGCGGGCTGTTTGACTATCTAGGTTACCTAGCGGGCACTTGGAATATCTAGGTTAACTAACGGGCACTTGGACTACGTAGGTTCCCTAGCGGGCCCTTGGACTATGTAAGTTCCCTAGCGGGCACTTGGACTATGTGTGTTCCCTAGCTGGCATTTGGACTATCTAGGTTACCTAACGGGCACTTGGACTATGTAGGTTCCCAAGCGGGCACTTGGACTATGTATGTTCCCTATGGACACTTGAACTATGTAAGTTAACCACCAGGCACTTGGATTATGTAGGTTAACTAGCGGGCCCTTGGACTATCTAGGTTACCTAGAGGGCACTTGGACTACGCAGGTTAACTACAGGGCACTTGCACTATCTAGGTTACCTGGCGGGCACTTGGACTATGTACGTTCCCTAGCGGGCACTTGGACTATCTATGTTAACTAGCGGGCACTTGGACTATGTAGGTTAACTAGGGGACACTTGCACTATGTAGGTTACCTAGCGGGCACTTGGACTATCTTGGTTAACTAGCGTGCACTTGTACTATGTAGCTTCCTTAGCGGGCACTTGGACTATCTAGTTTACCTAGCAGGCACATGGACTATGTAGGTTAACTAGCGAGTACTTGGACTCTAGGTTACCTAGAGGGCACTTGGACTATCTAGGTTACCTAGCAGGCCCTTGGACTATGTAGGTTTCCTAGCGGGCACTTGGACTATCTAGGTTAACGAACAGGCACTTGGACTATATAGGTAACCTAGCGGGCACTTGGACATTCTAGGTTACCTAGCGGGCACTTGGACTATCTAGGTTAACGAACGGGCACTTGGACTATGCAGGTTACCTAGCGGACACTTGGACTATGTAGGATCCCTATCGGACATTTGGACTACTTAGTTTACCTAGCGGGCACTTGGACTATCTAGGTTAGCTAGCGGGCACTTGGACTATGAATGTTCCCTGGTGGGCACTTGGACTATGTAGGTCAACTAGCGGGCCCTTGGACTAGCTAGGTTAGCTAAGTGGCACTTGAACTATGTAGGTTAACTAGCGGACACTTGCACGATCTAGGTTAAATAGCGGGCTCTTGCATTATGTAGGTTAACTAGCGGGCACTTGGACGATATAGGTTAACTAGCGGGCACTTGGATTATCTTGGTTACCTAGCGGGCACTTGGATTATGTAGGTTCCCTAGCGGGCATTTGGACTATATAGATAAGCTAGCGGGCACTTAGACTCTGTAGGTTACCTAGCGGGCACTTGGACTATCTAGGTTACCTAGATGGTACTTGAACTATCTACGTTACCTAGCGGGTTCTTGGAGTATGTATGTTACCTAGTGGGATGTTGGACTATCTAGGTTACCAAGCGGGCACTTGGACTTTCTAGGTTAACTAACGGGCACTTGGACTATGTAGGTTCCCTATCGGGCACTTGGAGAATGTAGGTTAACTAGGGGGCACTAGGACTATGTAGGTTACCTAGCGGGCCCTTGGACTATCTAGGTTACCGAACGGGCATTTGGACTATGTAGGTAACCTAGCGGGAACTTGGACAGTCTAGGTTACCTATCGGGTTCTTGGACTTCTAGGTTAAAGAACGGGCACTTGGACTATGTATGTTGCATAGCGGGCAATTGGACTATCTAGGTTAGGTAACGGGCACTTGGACTATCTAGGTTACCTAGCGGGAACTTGGACTATGTAGTTTACCTAGCGGGCACTTGGACTATCTAGTTTGCCTAACGGACACTTGGACCATATACGTTTCTTAGCGGGCACTTGGACTATGTAGGTTAACTAACGGGCACTTGGACTATATAGGTTACCTAGCGGACCCTTGGATTTTGTAGGTTACCTAGCGGGCACTTGGACTATCTAGGTTAACGAACGTACACTTGGACTATGTAGGTAACCTAGCGGACAATTGGACAGTCTAGGTTACCATCGGGCACTTGGACTTTCTTGGTTAACTAACGGGGACTTGAACTCTGTAGGTTCCCTATCGGGCACTTGGAGAATGTAGGTTAACTAGCGGGCCCTTGGACTATCTAGGTTACCTAGCGGGCACTTGGACTATATAGGTTACCTAGCGGGCACTTGGACTATGTAGGTTACCTAGTGTGCACTTGGACTATCTAGGTTAACAAACGGGCACTTGGACTTCTAGGTTAACGAACGAGCACTTGGTCTATGTAGGTTGCTTCCGGGCACTTGGACTATCTAGGTTAGGTAATGGGCACTTGGACTATCTAGGTTACCTAGCGGGAACTTGGACAATGTAAGTTACCTAGCGGGCACATGGACTATCTAGGTTACCTAACGGGCACTTTGACTATCTAGGTTACATAGCGGGCACTTGGACTATGTAGGTTACCTAGCGGGCACTTGGACTATCTAGGTTACCTAGCGGTCACTTCGACCGTCTAGGTTACCTTGCGGGCACTTGCACTATCTAGGTTAACGAACGGGCACTTGGCCTATGTATGTTACCTAGCGGGCACTTGAACTATGTAGAATCCCTATCGGACATTTGGACTACTTAGGTTGCCTAGCGGGCACTTGGACTATCTAGGTTAACTAGAGGGCTCTTGGACTATCTAGGTCAACTAGCGGGCCCAGGTACTATGTAGGTTAACTAGTGAGCACTTGGACTATCTAGGTTAACTAGCGGACCTTGGACTACGTAGGTCAACCAGCGGGCCCTTGGACTATGTAGGTTAACTAGCGGGCACTTGGACGATCTAGGTTAACTAGAGGGCACTTGGATGATCAATGTTAACTAGCGGGCACTTGGACTATCTAGGTTAGCTAACGGGCACTTGGACTAAGTAAGTCCCCTAGTGGGCACAAGGACTATCTAGATTAACTAACGGGCACTAGGACTATCTATGTTAACTAGCGGGCACTTGGACTATCTAGGTTACCTAGCTGGCACTAGGGCTATGAATGTTCCCTAGCAGGCAATTGGATTATCTAGGTTACCTAGCGGGCACTTGGACTATGTAGGTCAACTAGCGGGCCCTTGGACTATCTAGGTTAGCTAACTGGCACTTGGACTATGTAGGTTAACTAGCGGACATTTGCACGATCTAGGTTAACTAGCGGGCTCTTGCAATATGTAGGTTAACTAGCGGGCCCATTGACTATGTAGGTTAACTAGCGGGCACTTGGACTATGTACGTTCCCTAGCGGGCACTTGGACTATCTATGTTAACTAGCGGGCACTTGGAATATGTAGGTTAACTAGCGGACACTTGCACTATGTAGGTTACCTAGCAGGCACTTGGACTATCTAGGTCACTAGCGGACACTTGGACTATCTAGGTTTACTAGCGTGCACTTGGACTATGTAGGTTCCTTAGCGGGCACTTGGACTATGTAGGTTAACTAGCGTACCCTTGGACTATATAGGTTACCTAGCGGGCACTTGGTATGTAGGTTAACTAGCGGGCACTTGGACTATCTAGGTTAACTAGCGGGCCCTTGGACTATCTAGTTTACCTAGAGGGCACTAGGACTATATAGGTTACCTAGCGGGCACTTGGACTATGTAGGTTACCTAGTGGGCACTTGGACTCTCTAGGTTAACGAACGGGCACTTAGACTTCTAGGTTAACGAACGGGCACTTGGTCTATGTAGGTTGCTTACCGGGCACTTGGACTATCTAGGTTAGGTAATGGGAACTTGGACTATCTAGGTTACCTAGCGGGAACTTGGACAATGTAAGTTACCTAGCGGGCACTTGGACTATCTAGGTTACCTAATGGGCACTTTGACTATCTAGGTTACATAGCGGTCACTTGGACTATGTAGGTTACCTAGGGGGCACATGGACTATCTAGGTTACCTAGCGGTCACTTCCACAGTCTAGTTTACCTTGCGGGCACTTGGACTATCTAGGTTAACGAACGGGCACTTGGACTATGTAGGTTAACTAGCGGGCACTTGGACTATGTAGGATCCGTATCGGACATTTGGACTACTTAGGTTACCTAGCGGGAACTTGGACTATCTAGGTTAACTAGAGGGCACTTAGACTATCTAGGTGAACTAGCGGGCCCAGGTACTATGTAGGTTAACTAGCGGTCACTTGCACGATCTAGGTTAACTAGCGGGCTCTTGCACTATGTAGGTAAACTAGCGGGCCCATTGACTATGTAGGTTAACTAGCGGGCACTTGGACGATCTATGTTAACTAGCGGGCACTGGGACGATATAGGTTAACTAGCGGACACTTGGATTATCTAGGTTACCTAGCGGGCACTTGGACTATGTAGGTTCCCTAGCGGGCATTTGGACTATATAGATAACCTAGCGGGAACTTAGACTCTGTAGGTTACATAGCGGGCACTTGGACTATCTAGGTTACCTAGCTGGCACTTGAACTATCTACGTTACCTAGCGGGTTCTTGGAGAATGTAGGTTACTTAGCAGGCTGTTCGACAATCTAGGTTACCAAGCGGGCACTTGGATTATCTAGGTTAACTAACGGGCACTTGGACTATGTAGGTTCCCTAGCGGGCACATGGACTATGTGTGTTCCCTAGCGGGCATTTGGACTCTCTAAGTTACCTAACGGGCACTTGGACTATATAGGTTCCCTAGCGGGCACTTGGACTATGTATGTTCCCTACGGACACTTGAACTATGTAAGTTAACTACCAGGCACTTGGACTACGTAGGTTAACTAGCAGGCCTTTGGACTATCTAGGTTACCTAGCGGGCTCTTTGACTATCTAGGTTACCTAGCGGGCACTTGGACTATCTAGGTTAACTAACGGGCACTTGGACTATGTAGGTTCCCAAGCGGGCACTTGGACTATGTATGTTCCCTATGGACACTCGAACTATGTAAGGTAACCACCAGGCACTTGGATTATGTAGGTTAACTAGCGGGCCCTTGGACTATCTAGGTTACCTAGAGGGCACTTGGACTACGTAGGTTAACTACAGGGCACTTGCACTATCTAGGTTACCTGGCAGGCACTTGGACTATGTACGTTCCCTAGCGGGCACTTGGACAATCTATGTTAACTAGCGGGCACTTGGACTATATAGGTTAACTAGGGGACACTTGCACTATGTAGGTTACCTAGCGGGCACTTGGACTATCTTGGTTAACTAGCGTGCACTTGGACTATGTAGCTTCCTTAGCGGGCACTTGGACTATCTAGTTTACCTAGCAGGCACATGGACTATGTAGGTTAACTAGGGAGTACTTGGACTCTAGGTTACCTAGAGGGCACTTGGACTATCTAGGTTACCTAGCAGGCCCTTGGACTATGTAGGTTTCCTAGCGGGCACTTGGACTATCTAGGTTAACGAACAGGCACTTGGACTATATAGGTAACCTAGCGGGCACTTGGACAGTCTAGGTTACCTAGCGGGCACTTGGACTATCTAGGTTAACGAACGGGCACTTGGACTATGTAGGATCCCTATCGGACATTTGGACTACTTAGGTTACCTAGCGGGCACTTGGATTATCTAGGTTAACTAGCGGGCACTTGGACTATCTAGGTCAACTAGTGGGGCCCTTGGTCTATGTAGGTTAACTAGCGGGCACTTGAATGATCTAGGTTAACTAGCGGGCTCTTGCATTATGTAGGTTAACTAGCGGGAACTTGGACTATCTAGGTTAACTAATGGGCACTTGGACTATGTAGGTTCCCTAGCGGGCCCTTGGACTATATAAGTTCCCCAGCGGGCACTTGGACTATGTGTGTTCCCTAGCGGGCATTTGGACTATCTAGGTTACCTAATGGGCACTTGGACTATATAGGTTCCCTAGCGGGCACTTGGACTATGTATGTTCCCTACGGACACTTGAACTATGTAAGTTAACTACCAGGCACTTGGACTATGTAGGTTAACTAGCGGGCCCTTGGACTATCTAGGTTACCTAGCGGGCTGTTTGACTATCTAGGTTACCTAGCGGGCACTTGGACTATCTAGGTTAACTAACGGGCACTTGGACTATGTAGGTTCCCTAGCGGGCCCTTGGACTATGTAAGTTCCCTAGCGGGCACTTGGACTATGTGTGTTCTCTAGCTGGCATTTGGACTATCTGGGTTACCTAACGGGCACTTGGACTATGTAGGTTCCCAAGCGGGCACTTGGACTATGTATGTTCCCTATGGACACTTGAACTATGTAAGTTAACCACCAGGAACTTGGATTATGTAGGTTAACTAGCGGGCCCTTGGACTATCTAGGTTACCTAGAGGGCACTTGGACTACGTAGGTTAACTACAGGGCACTTGCACTATCTAGGTTACCTGGCGGGCACTTGGACTATGTACGTTCCCTAGCGGGCACTTGGACTATCTATGTTAACTAGCTGGCACTTGGACTATGTAGGTTAACTAGGGGACACTTGCACTATGTAGGTTACCTAGCGGGCACTTGGACTATCTTGGTTAACTAGCGTGCACTTGTACTATGTAGCTTCCTTAGCGGGCACTTGGACTATCTAATTTACCTAGCAGGCACATGGACTATGTAGGTTAACTAGCGAGTACTTGGACTCTAGGTTACCTAGAGGGCACTTGGACTATCTAGGTTACCTAGCAGGCCCTTGGACTATGTAGGTTTCCTAGCGGGCACTTGGACTATCTAGGTTAACGAACAGGCACTTGGACTATATAGGTAACCTAGCGGGCACTTGGACAGTCTAGGTTACCTAGCGGGCACATGGACTATCTAGGTTAACGAACGGGCACTTGGACTATGAAGGTTACCTAGCGGGCACTTGGACTATGTAGGATCCCTATCGGACATTTGGACTACTTAGGTTACCGAGCGGGCACATGGACTATCTAGGTTAACTAGCGGGCACTTGGACTATCTAGGTCAACTAGCGGGCCCTTGGTCTATGTAGATTAACTAGCCGGCACTTGAACGATCTAAGTTAACTAGAGGGCACTTGGACTATCTAGGTTAACTAGCGTGCACTTGGACTATCTAGGATAAATAGCGGGCACTTGGATGATCAATGTTAACCAGCGGGCACTTGGACTATCTAGGTTAGCTAACGGGCACTTGGACAAAGTACGTCCCCTAGTGGGCACTTGGACTATCTAGGTTAACTAACAGGCACTAGGACTATCTAGGTTAACTAGCGGGCACTTGGACTATGAATGTTCCCTAGCAGGCACTTGGACTATGTAGGTTAACTAACGGGCACTTGGACTATATAGGTTACCTAGCGGACCCTTGGACTATGTAGGTTACCTAGCGGGCACGTGGACTATCTAGGTTAACGAACGTACACTTGGACTATGTAGGTAACCTAGCGGACAATTGGACAGTCTAGGTTACCATCGGGCACTTGGACATTCTAGGTTAACTAACGGGGACTTGAACTCTGTACGTTCCCTATCGGGCACTTGGAGAATGTAGGTTAACTAGCGGGCCCTTGGACTATCTAGGTTACCTAGCGGGCACTTGGACTATATAGGTTACCTAGCGGGCACTTGGACTATGTAGGTTACCTTCTGGGCACTTGGACTATCTAGGTTAACGAACGGGCACTTGGACTTCTAGGTTAACGAACGGGCACTAGGTCTATGTAGGTTGCTTACCGGGCACTTGGTCTATCTAGGTTAGGTAATGGGCACTTGGACTATATAGGTTACCTAGCGGGAACTTGGACAATGTAAGTTACCTAGCGGGCACATGGACTATCTTGGTTACCTAACGGGCACTTTGACTATCTAGGTTACATAGCGGGCACTTGGACTATGTAGGTTACCTAGCGGGCACTTGGACTATCTAGGTTACCTAGCGGTCACTTCGACAGTCTAGGTTACCTTGCGGGCACTTGGACTATCTAGGTTAACGAACGGGCACTTGGCCTATGTATGTTACCTAGCGGGCACTTGGACTATGTAGAATCCCTATCGGACATTTGGACTACTTAGGTTACCTAGCGGGCACTTGGACTATCTAGGTTAACTAGAGGGCACTTGGACTATCTAGGTCAACTAGCGGGCCCAGGTACTATGTAGGTTAACTAGCGAGCACTTGGACTATCTAGGTTAACTAGCGGACCTTGGACTACGTAGGTCAACCAGCGGGCCCTTGGACTATGTAGGTTAACTAGCGGGCACTTGGACGATCGAGGTTAACTAGAGGGCACTTGGATGATCAATGTTAACTAGCGGGCACTTGGACTATCTAGGTTAGCTAACGGGCACTTGGACTAAGTAAGTCCCCTAGTAGGCACATGGACTATCTAGATTAACTAACGGGCCCTAGGACTATCTATGTTAACTAGCGGGCACTTGGACTATCTAGGTTACCTAGCTGGCACTTGGACTATGAATGTTCCCTAGCGGGCAATTGGATTATCTAGGTTATCTAGTGGGCACTTGGACTATGTAGGTCAACTAGCGGGCCCTTGGACTATCTAGGTTAGCTAACTGGCACTTGGACTATGTAGGTTAACTAGCGGACATTTGCACGATCTAGGTTAACTAGCGGGCTCTTGCACTATGTAGGTTAACTAGCGGGCCCATTGACTATGTAGGTTAACTAGCGGGCACTTGGACTATGTACGTTCCCTAGCGGGCACTTGGACTATCTATGTTAACTAGCGGGCACTTGGAATATGTAGGTTAACTAGCGGACACTTGCACTATGTAGGTTACCTAGCAGGCACTTGGACTATCTAGGTCACTAGCGGGCACTTGGACTATCTAGTTTTACTAGCGTGCACTTGGACTATGTAGGTTCCTTAGCGGGCACTTGGACTATGTAGGTTAAATAGCGTGCCCTTGTACTATCTAGGTTACCTAGCGGGCTCTTGGTATGTAGGTTAACTAGCGGGCACTTGGACTATCTAGGTTAATTAGCGGGCCCTTGGACTATCTAGGTTACCTAGCGGGCACTAGGACTATATAGGTTACCTAGCGGGCACTTGGACTATGTAGGTTACCTAGTGGGCACTTGGACTCTCTAGGTTAACGAACGGGCACTTAGACTTCTAGGTTAACGAACGGGCACTTGATCTATGTAGGTTGCTTACCGGGCACTTGGACTATCTAGGTTAGGTAATGGGAACTTGGACTATCTAGGTTACCTAGCGGGAACGTGGACAATGTAAGTTACCTAGCGGGCACTTGGACTATCTAGGTTACCTAACGGGCACTTTGACTATCTAGGTTACATAGCGGGCACTTGGACTATGTAGGTTACCTAGCGGGCACTTGGACTATCTAGGTTACCTAGCGGTCACTTCCACAGTCTAGGTTACCTAGCGGGCACTTGGACTATCTAGGTTAACGAACGGGCACTTGGACTATGTACGTTACCTAGCGGGTACTTGGACTATGTAGGATCCGTATCGGACATTTGGACTACTTAGGTTACCTAGCGGGCACTTGGACTACCTAGGTTAACTAGAGGGCACTTGGACTATCTAGGTCAACTAGCGGGCCGAGGTACTATGTAGGTTAACTAGCGAGCACTTGGACTATCTAGGTTAACCAGCGGATCTTGGAACACGTAGGTCAACTAGCGGGTCCTTGGACTATGTAGGTTAACTAGCGGGCACTTGGATGATCTAGGTTAACTAGAGGGCACTTGGATGATCAATGTTAACTAGCGGGCACTTGGACCATCTAGGTTAGCGAACGGGCACTTGGACTAAGTACGTCCCCTAGTGGGCACATGGACTATCTAGAATAACTAACGGGCACTAGGACTATCTAGGTTAACTAGCGGGCACTTGGACTATCCAGGTTACCTAGCTAGCACTTGGAATATGAATGTTCCCTAGCGGGCAATTGGATTATCTAGGTTACCTAGCGGGCACTTGGACTATGTAGGTCAACTAGCGTGCTCTTGGACTATCTAGGTTAGCTAACTGGCACTTGGACTATGTAGGTTAACTAGCGGTCACTTGCTCGATCTAGGTTAACTAGCGGGCTCTTGCACTATGTAGGTAAACTAGCGGGCACATTGACTATGTAGGTTAACTAGCGGGCACTTGGACGATCTAGGTTAACTAGCGGACACTTGGACGATATAGGTTAACAAGCGGACACTTGGATTATCTAGGTTACCTAGCGGGCACTTGGACTATGTGGGTTCCCTAGCGGGCATTTGGACTATATAGATAACCTAGCGGGAACTTAGACTCTGTAGGGGACCTAGCGGGCACTTGGACTATCTAGGTTACCTAGCGGGTTCATGGAGTATGTAGGTTACTTAGCGGGCTGTTGGACTATCTAGGTTACCAAGCGGGCACTTGGACTTTCTAGGTTAACTAACGGGCACTTGGACTATGTAGGTTCCCTAGCGGGCCCTTGGACTATGTAAGTTCCCTAGTGGGCACTTGGACTATGTTGGTACCCTTGCGGGCACTTCGACTATGTATGTTCCCTACGGACACTTGAACTATGTAAGTTAACTACCAGGCACTTGGACTATCTAGGTTACCTAGCGGGCACTTGGACTATGTAGTTTACCTAGCGGGCACTTGGATTATATAGGTTACCTAGCGGGCACTTGGCATATCTAGGATAACGAACGGGCACTTGGACTTCTAGGTTAACGAACGGGCACTTGGTCTATGTAGGTTGCTTACCGGGCACTTGGACTATCTAGGTTAGGTAATGGGCACTTGGACTATCTAGGTTACCTAGCGGGAACTTGGACAATGTAAGTTACCTAGCGGGCACATAGACTATATAGGTTACCTAACGGGCACTTTGACTATCTAGGTTACATAGCGGGCACTTGGACTATGTAGGTTACCTAGCGGGCACTTGCGCTATCTAGGTTACCTAGCGGTCACTTCAACAGTCTAGTTTACCTAGCGGGCACTTGGACTATCTAGGTTAACGAACGGGCACTTGGCCTATGTATGTTACCTAGCGGGCACTTGACTATGTAGAATCCTTATCGGATATTTGGACTACTTAGGTTACCTAGCGGGCACTTGGACTATCTAGGTTAACTAACGGGCACTTGGACTATGTAGGTTCCCTAGCGGGCCCTTGGACTATGTAAGTTCCCTAAAGGGCACTTGGACTATGTGGGTTCCCTAGCGGGCATTTGGACTATCTACGTTACCTAACGGGCACTTGGACTATATAGGTTCCCTAGCGGGCACTTCGACTATGTATGTTCCCTACGGACACTTGAACTATGTAAGTTAACTACCAGGCACTTGGACTATGTAGGTTAACTAGCGGGCCCTTGGACTATCTAGGTTACCTAGCGGCTGTTTGACTATCTAGGTTACCTAGCGGGCACTTGGACTATCTAGGTTAACTAACGGGCACTTGGACTATGTAGGTTCCCTAGCGGGCCTTTGGACTATGTAAGTTCCCTAGCGGGCACTTGGACTATGTGTGATCCCTAGCGGGCATTTGGACTATCTAGGTTACCTAACGGGCACTTGGACTATGTAGGTTCCCAAGCGGGCACTTGGACTATGTATGTTCCCTATGGACACTTGAACTATGTAAGTTAACCACCAGGCACTTGGATTATGTAGGTTAACTAGCGGGCCCTTGGACTATCTAGGTTACCTAGAGGGCATTTGGACTACGTAGGTTAACTACAGGGCACTTGCACTATCTAAGTTACCTAGCGGGCACTTGGACTATGTACGTTCCCTAGCGGGCACTTGGACTATCTATGTTAACTAGCTGGCACTTGGACTATGTAGGTTAACTAGGGGACACTTGCACTATGTAGGTTACCTAGCGGGCACTTGGACTATCTTGGTTAACTAGCGTGCACTTGGACTATGTAGCTTCCTTAGCGGGCACTTGGACTATCTAGTTTACCTAGCAGGCACCTGGACTATGTATGTTAACTAGCGAGTACTTGGACTCTAGGTTACCTAGCGGGCCCTTGGACTATGTAGTTTTCCTAGCTGGCACTTGTACTATCTAGGTTAACGAACAGACACTTGGACTATATAGGTAACCTAGCGGGCACTTGGACTATCTAGGTTAACGAACGGGCACTTGGACTATGTAGGTTACCTAGCGGGCACTTGGACTATGTAGGATCCCTATTGGACATTTGGACTACTTAGGTTACCTAGCGGGCACTTGGACAATCTAGGTTAACTAGCGGGCACTTGGACTATCTAGGTCAACTAGCGGGTCCTTGGTCTATGTAGGTTAACTAGCGGGCACTTGAACGATCTAGGTTAACTAGAGGGCACTTGGACTATCTAGGTTAACTAGCGTGCACTTGGACTATCTAGGATAAATAGCGGGCACTTGGATGATCAATGTTAACCAGCGGGCACTTGGACTATCTAGGTTAGCTAACGGGCACTTGGACTAAGTACGTCCCCTAGTGGGCACTTGGACTATCTAGGTTAACTAACGGGCACTAGGACTATCTAGGTTGACTAGCAGGTGCTTGGACTATGAATGTTCCCTAGCGGGCACTTGGATTATCTAGGTTACCTAGCGGGCACTTGGACTATGTAGGTCAACTAGCGGGCCCTTGGACTATCTAGGTTAGCTAAGTGGCACTTGAACTATGTAGGTTAACTAGCGGACACTTGCACGATCTATGTTAACTAGCGGGCTCTTGCATTATGTTGGTTAACTAGCGGGCACTTGGACGATATAGGTTAACTAGCGGGCACTTAGATTATCTGGGTTACCTAGTGGGCACTTGGATTATGTAGGTTCCCTAGCGGGCATTTGGACTATATAGATAAGCTAGCGGGCACTTAGACTCTGTAGGTTACTTAGCGGGCACTTGGACTATCTAGGTTACCTAGATGGTACTTGAACTATCTACGTTACCTAGCGGGTTCTTGGAGTATATAGGTTACCTATTGGGATGTTGGACTATCTAGGTTACCAAGAGGGCACTTGGACTTTCTAGGTTAACTAACGGGCACTTAGACTATGTAGGTTCCCTATTGGGTACTTGGAGAATGTAGGTTAACTAGGGGTCACTAGGACTATGTAGGTTACCTAGCGGGCCCTTGGACTATCTAGGTTACCTAACGGGCATTTGGACTATGTAGGCTCCCTAGCGGGCATTTGGACTATATAGATTACCTAGGGGCACTTAGACTTTGTAGGTTACCTAGCGGGCACTTGGACTATTTAGGTTACCTAGCTGGCACTTGAACTATCTACGTTACCTAGCGGGCTGTTGGACTATCTAGGTTACCTAACGGGCACTTGGACTATGTAGGTTCCCTAGCGGGGTCCTTGGACTATGTAAGTTCCCTATCGGGCACTTGGACTATGTGGGTTCCCTAGCAGGCATTTGGACTATGTAGGTTACCTAACGAGCAGTTGGACTATGTAGGTTCCCTAGCGGGCACTTGGATTATGTAGGTTCCCAAGCGGGCACTTGGACTATGTAGGTTAACTAGCGGGCATTTGGACTATGTAGGTTACCTAGCGGGCACTTGGACTATGTAGGTTCCCTATCGGACACTTGGAGGAAGTAGGTTAACTCGGGGGCACTAGGACAATGTAGATTACCTACTGGGCCCTTGGACTATGTAGGTTACCTAGGGGGAACCTGGACTATGTAGGTTAACTAGTGGGCACTTGGACTATCTAGGTTACCTAGCAGGCACTTGGATTATGTAGGTTAACTAGTGGGCACTTGGACTATCTAGGTTACCTAGCGGGCACTTGGACTATGTACGTTCCCTAGCGGGCACTTGGACTATCTACGTTTCCTAGCGGGCACTTGGACTATCTATGTTAACTAGCGGGCACTTGGACTATGTAGGTTCCCTATCGGGCACGTGGACTAGATTGGTTCCCTAGCGGGCACTTGGTCTATCTAGGTTAACTAGCAGGCGCTTGGACTATCTAGGTTCACTAGCGAGCACTTGATCTATCTAGGTTAACTAGCGGGCATTTGGACTATATTGGTTACCTAGCGGGCACTTGGACTATGTAGGTTAACTAGCGGGCTCTTGGACTATCTAGGTTAACTAGCGGGCCCTTGGACGATATAGGTTAACTAGCGGGCCCTTGGACTATATAGGTTAACTAGCGTGCACTTGGACGATCTAGGTTAACTAGCGGGTACTTGGACTGTGTAGGTTAACTAGCGGGCCCTTGGACTATGTAGATTAACTAGCGGGCCCTTGGACTATGTAGGTTAACTAGCGGGCCCTTGGACTATGTAGATTCCCTAGCGGGCTCTTGGAATATGTATGTTCCAGAGCGGGCACTTGGACTATGTAGCTTCCAGAGCGGGCTCTTGGACTATCTAGGTTCCCTAGCGGGCACTTGGACTTGTAGGTTAACTAGCGGGCCCTTGAACAGTGTAGATTAACTTGCGGCACTTGGACTATCTACGTTAACTAGCAGGCCCTAGGACTATGTAGATTCCCTAGCGGGCCCTTGAACTACATAGGTTACCTAGGGGGCACTTGGACTCTGTATGTTCCCTACAGACACTTGAACTATGTAAGTTAACTACCGGGCACTTGGACTTTGTAGGTTAACTAGCGGGCCCTTGGACTATCTAGGTTACCTAGCGGGCACTTGGACTATGAAGATTAACTACCGGGCACATGCACTATCTAGGTTACCTAGCGGGCACTTGGACAATGTACGTTCCCTCGCGGGCACTTGGACTATCTATGTTAACTAGCGGGGACTTGGACTATGTAGGTTAACTAGGGGACACTTGGACTATGTAGGTTACCTAGCGGCACTTGGACTATCTAGGTTAACTAGCGGGCACTTGGACTATGTAGGTAACCTAGCGGACACTTGGACAATCTAGGTTACCTAGCAGGCAATTGGACTATCTAGGTTAACGAACGGGCACTTGGACTATCTAGGTTACATAGCGGGCACTTGGACTATGTAAGTTACCTAGCGGGCCCTTGGACTATCTAGGTTACCTAGCGGGCACTTGGACTATGTAGGTTAACTAGCGGGCACTTGGACTATCTAGGTTACCGAACGGGCATTTGGACTATGTAGGTAACCTAGTGGGAACTTGGACAGTCTAGGTTACCTAGCGGGTTCTGGGACTTCTAGGTTAACGAACGGGCACTTGGACTATGTATGTTGCATAGCGGGCAATTGGACTATCTAGGTTAGGTAACGGGCACTTCGACTATCTAGGTTACCTGGCGGGAACTTGGACTATGTAGTTTACCTAGCGGGCTCTTGGACTATCTAGGTTACCTAACGGACACTTGGACCATCTAGGTTTCTTAGCGGGCACTTGGACTATGTAGGTTATCTAACGGGCACTTGGACTATATAGGTTACCTAGCGGATCCTTGGACTATGTAGGTTACCTAGCGGGCACGTGGACTATCTAGGTTACCTAACGGGCATTTGGACTATGTAGGCTCCCTAGCGGGCATTTGGACTATATAGATTACCTAGGGGCACTTAGACTTTGTAGGTTACCTAGCGGGCACTTGGACTATCTAGGTTACCTAGCTGGCACTTGAACTATATACGTTACCTAGCGGGTTCTTGGAATATGTAGGTTAACTAGCGGGCTCTTGGACTATCTAGGTTAACTAGCGGGCCCTTGGACGATTTAGGTTAACTAGCGGGCCCTTGGACGATATAGGTTAACTAGCGGGCCCTTGGACTATGTAGGTTAACTAGCGGGCAATTGGACTATCTACGTTAACTAGCGGGCCCTTGGACTATGTATATTCCCTAGCGGGCTCTTGGACTATGTATGTTCCAGAGCGGGCACTTGGACTATGTAGCTTCCAGAGCGGGCACTTGGACTATCTAGGTTCCCTAGCGGGCACTTGGACTTGTAGGTTAACTAGCAGGCCTTTGAACAGTGTAGATTAACTAGCGGCACTTGGACTATCTACGTTAACTTGCAGGCCCTAGGACTATGTAGATTCCCTAGCGGGCACTTGAACTACATAGGTTACCTAGGGGGCACTTGGACTCTGTATGTTCCCTACGGACACTTGAACTATGTAAGTTAACTACCGGGCACTTGGACTTTGTAGGTTAACTAGCGGGCCCTTGGACTATCTAGGTTACCTAGCGGGCACTTGGACTATGAAGGTTAACTACCTGGCACATGCACTATCTAGGTTACCTAGCGGGCACTTGGACAATGTACGTTCCCTAGCGGGCACTTGGACTATCTAGGTTAACTAGCGGGCACTTGAACTATCTACGTTACCTAGCGGGTTCTTGGAATATGTAGGTTACCTTGCGGGCTGTTGGACTATCTAGGTTATCTAACGGGCACTTGGACTATGTAGGTTCCCTAGCGGGGTCCTTGAACTATGTAAGTTCCTAGCGGACACTTGGACTATGTGGGTTCCCTAGCGGGCACTTGGACTATGTAGGTTCCCTATCGGACACTTGGAGGAAGTAGGTTAACTCGGGGGCACTAGGACAATGTAGATTACCTACTGGGCCCTTGGACTATGTAGGTTACCTAGGGGGAACCTGGACTATGTAGGTTAACTAGTGGGCACTTGGACTATCTAGGTTACCTAGCAGGCACTTGGATTATGTAGGTTAACTAGTGGGCACTTGGACTATCTAGGTTACCTAGCGGGCACTTGGACTATGTACGTTCCCTAGCGGGCACTTGGACTATCTACGTTTCCTAGCGGGCACTTGGACTATCTATGTTAACTAGCGGGCACTTGGACTATGTAGGTTCCCTATCGGGCACGTGGACTAGATTGGTTCCCTAGCGGGCACTTGGTCTATCTAGGTTAACTAGCAGGCGCTTGGACTATCTAGGTTCACTAGCGAGCACTTGATCTATCTAGGTTAACTAGCGGGCATTTGGACTATATTGGTTACCTAGCGGGCACTTGGACTATGTAGGTTAACTAGCGGGCTCTTGGACTATCTAGGTTAACTAGCGGGCCCTTGGACGATATAGGTTAACTAGCGGGCCCTTGGACTATATAGGTTAACTAGCGTGCACTTGGACGATCTAGGTTAACTAGCGGGTACTTGGACTGTGTAGGTTAACTAGCGGGCCCTTGGACTATGTAGATTAACTAGCGGGCCCTTGGACTATGTAGGTTAACTAGCGGGCCCTTGGACTATGTAGATTCCCTAGCGGGCTCTTGGAATATGTATGTTCCAGAGCGGGCACTTGGACTATGTAGCTTCCAGAGCGGGCTCTTGGACTATCTAGGTTCCCTAGCGGGCACTTGGACTTGTAGGTTAACTAGCGGGCCCTTGAACAGTGTAGATTAACTTGCGGCACTTGGACTATCTACGTTAACTAGCAGGCCCTAGGACTATGTAGATTCCCTAGCGGGCCCTTGAACTACATAGGTTACCTAGGGGGCACTTGGACTCTGTATGTTCCCTACAGACACTTGAACTATGTAAGTTAACTACCGGGCACTTGGACTTTGTAGGTTAACTAGCGGGCCCTTGGACTATCTAGGTTACCTAGCGGGCACTTGGACTATGAAGATTAACTACCGGGCACATGCACTATCTAGGTTACCTAGCGGGCACTTGGACAATGTACGTTCCCTCGCGGGCACTTGGACTATCTATGTTAACTAGCGGGGACTTGGACTATGTAGGTTAACTAGGGGACACTTGGACTATGTAGGTTACCTAGCGGCACTTGGACTATCTAGGTTAACTAGCGGGCACTTGGACTATGTAGGTAACCTAGCGGACACTTGGACAATCTAGGTTACCTAGCAGGCAATTGGACTATCTAGGTTAACGAACGGGCACTTGGACTATCTAGGTTACATAGCGGGCACTTGGACTATGTAAGTTACCTAGCGGGCCCTTGGACTATCTAGGTTACCTAGCGGGCACTTGGACTATGTAGGTTAACTAGCGGGCACTTGGACTATCTAGGTTACCGAACGGGCATTTGGACTATGTAGGTAACCTAGTGGGAACTTGGACAGTCTAGGTTACCTAGCGGGTTCTGGGACTTCTAGGTTAACGAACGGGCACTTGGACTATGTATGTTGCATAGCGGGCAATTGGACTATCTAGGTTAGGTAACGGGCACTTCGACTATCTAGGTTACCTGGCGGGAACTTGGACTATGTAGTTTACCTAGCGGGCTCTTGGACTATCTAGGTTACCTAACGGACACTTGGACCATCTAGGTTTCTTAGCGGGCACTTGGACTATGTAGGTTATCTAACGGGCACTTGGACTATATAGGTTACCTAGCGGATCCTTGGACTATGTAGGTTACCTAGCGGGCACGTGGACTATCTAGGTTACCTAACGGGCATTTGGACTATGTAGGCTCCCTAGCGGGCATTTGGACTATATAGATTACCTAGGGGCACTTAGACTTTGTAGGTTACCTAGCGGGCACTTGGACTATCTAGGTTACCTAGCTGGCACTTGAACTATATACGTTACCTAGCGGGTTCTTGGAATATGTAGGTTAACTAGCGGGCTCTTGGACTATCTAGGTTAACTAGCGGGCCCTTGGACGATTTAGGTTAACTAGCGGGCCCTTGGACGATATAGGTTAACTAGCGGGCCCTTGGACTATGTAGGTTAACTAGCGGGCAATTGGACTATCTACGTTAACTAGCGGGCCCTTGGACTATGTATATTCCCTAGCGGGCTCTTGGACTATGTATGTTCCAGAGCGGGCACTTGGACTATGTAGCTTCCAGAGCGGGCACTTGGACTATCTAGGTTCCCTAGCGGGCACTTGGACTTGTAGGTTAACTAGCAGGCCTTTGAACAGTGTAGATTAACTAGCGGCACTTGGACTATCTACGTTAACTTGCAGGCCCTAGGACTATGTAGATTCCCTAGCGGGCACTTGAACTACATAGGTTACCTAGGGGGCACTTGGACTCTGTATGTTCCCTACGGACACTTGAACTATGTAAGTTAACTACCGGGCACTTGGACTTTGTAGGTTAACTAGCGGGCCCTTGGACTATCTAGGTTACCTAGCGGGCACTTGGACTATGAAGGTTAACTACCTGGCACATGCACTATCTAGGTTACCTAGCGGGCACTTGGACAATGTACGTTCCCTAGCGGGCACTTGGACTATCTAGGTTAACTAGCGGGCACTTGAACTATCTACGTTACCTAGCGGGTTCTTGGAATATGTAGGTTACCTTGCGGGCTGTTGGACTATCTAGGTTATCTAACGGGCACTTGGACTATGTAGGTTCCCTAGCGGGGTCCTTGAACTATGTAAGTTCCTAGCGGACACTTGGACTATGTGGGTTCCCTAGCGGGCATTTGGACTATGTAGGTTACCTAACGGGCACTTGGACTATGTAGGTTCCCTAGCGGGCACTTGGATTATGTAGTTTCCCAAGCGGGCACTTGGACTATGTAGGTTAACTAGCGGGCATTTGGACTATATAGGTTACCTAGCGGGCACTTGGACAATGTAGGTTCCCTATCGGGCACTTGGAGGATGTAGGTTAACTCGGGGGCACTAGGACAATGTAGGTTACATACTGGGCCCTTGGACTATCTAGGTTACCTAGGGGGAACCTGGACTATGTAGGTTAACTAGTGGGCACTTGGACTATGTAGGTTACCTAGCAGGCACTTGGATTATGTAGGTTAACTAGTGGGCACTTGGACTATCTAGGTTACCTAGCGGACACTTGGACTATGTACGTTCCCTAGAGGGCACTTGGACTATCTACGTTACCTAGCGGGCACTTGGACTATGTACGTTACCTAGCGGGCACTTGGACTAACTATGTTAACTAGCGGGCACTTGGACTATGTAGGTTCCCTATCGGGCACATGGACTAGATTGGTTCCCTAGCGGGCACTTGGTCTATCTAGGTTAACTAGCAGGCGCTTGGACTATCTAGGTTAACTAGCAAGCACTTGATCTATCTAGGTTAACTAGCGGGCATTTGGACTATATTGGTTACCTAGCGGGCACTTGGACTATGTAGGTTAACTAGCGGGCTCTTGGACTATCTAGGTTAACTAGCGGGCCCTTGGACGATTTAGGTTAACTAGCGGGCCCTTGGACGATATAGGTTAACTAGCGGGCCCTTGGACTATGTAGGTTAACTAGCGTGCACTTGGACGATCTAGGTTAACTAGCGGGTACTTGGACTATGTAGGTTAACTAGCGGGCCCTTGGACTATGTAGATTCCCTAGCGGGCTCTTGGACTATGTATGTTCCAGAGCGGGCACTTGGACTATGTAGCTTCCAGAGCGGGCACTTGGACTATCTAGGTTCCCTAGCGGGCACTTGGACTTGTAGGTTAACTAGCGGGCCCTTGAACAGTGTAGATTAACTTGCGGCACTTGGACTATCTACGTTAACTAGCAGGCCCTAGGACTATGTAGATTCCCTAGCGGGCCCTTGAACTACATAGGTTACCTAGGGGGCACTTGGACTCTGTATGTTCCCTACAAACACTTGAACTATGTAAGTTAACTACCGGGCACTTGGACTTTGTAGGTTAACTAGCGGGCCCTTGGACTATCTAGGTTACCTAGCGGGCACTTGGACTATGAAGATTAACTACCGGGCACATGCACTATCTAGGTTACCTAGCGGGCACTTGGACAATGTACGTTCCCTCGCGGGCACTTGGACTATCTATGTTAACTAGCGGGGACTTGGACTATGTAGGTTAACTAGGGGACACTTGGACTATGTAGGTTACCTAGCGGCACTTGGACTATCTAGGTTAACTAGCGGGCACTTGGACTATGTAGGTAACCTAGCGGACACTTGGACAATCTAGGTTACCTAGCAGGCAATTGGACTATCTAGGTTAACGAACGGGCACTTGGACTATCTAGGTTACATAGCGGGCACTTGGACTATGTAAGTTACCTAGCGGGCCCTTGGACTATCTAGGTTACCTAGCGGGCACTTGGACTATGTAGGTTAACTAGCGGGCACTTGGACTATCTAGGTTACCGAACGGGCATTTGGACTATGTAGGTAACCTAGTGGGAACTTGGACAGTCTAGGTTACCTAGCGGGTTCTGGGACTTCTAGGTTAACGAACGGGCACTTGGACTATGTATGTTGCATAGCGGGCAATTGGACTATCTAGGTTAGGTAACAGGCACTTCGACTATCTAGGTTACCTGGCGGGAACTTGGACTATGTAGTTTACCTAGCGGGCTCTTGGACTATCTAGGTTACCTAACGGACACTTGGACCATCTAGGTTTCTTAGCGGGCACTTGGACTATGTAGGTTATCTAACGGGCACTTGGACTATATAGGTTACCTAGCGGATCCTTGGACTATGTAGGTTACCTAGCGGGCACTTGGACTATCTAGGTTACCTAACGGGCATTTGGACTATGTAGGCTCCCTAGCGGGCATTTGGACTATATAGATTACCTAGGGGCACTTAGACTTTGTAGGGTACCTAGCGGGCACTTGGACTATCTAGGTTACCTAGCTGGCACTTGAACTATATACGTTACCTAGCGGGTTCTTGGAATATGTAGGTTAACTAGCGGGCTCTTGGACTATCTAGGTTACCTAACGGGCACTTGGACTATGTAGGTTCCCTAGCGGGGTCCTTGGACTATGTAAGTTCCCTAGAGGGCACTTGGACTATGTGGGTTCCCTAGCGGGCATTTGGACTATGTAGGTTACCTAACGAGCACTTGGACTATGTAGGTTCTCTAGCGGGCACTTGGATTATGTAGGTTCCGAAGCGGGCACTTGGACTATGTAGGTTATCTAGCGGGCATTTGGACTATGTAGGTTACCTAGCGGACACTTGGACTATGTAGGTTCCCTATCGGACACTTGGAGGAAGTAGGTTAACTCGGGGGCACTAGGACAGTGTAGATTACCTACTGGGCCCTTGGACTATGTAGGTTACCTAGGGGGAACCTGGACTATGTAGGTTAACTAGTGGGCACTTGGACTATCTAGGTTACCTAGCAGGCACTTGGATTATGTAGGTTAACTAGTGGGCACTTGGACTATCTAGGTTACCTAGCGGGCACTTGGACTATGTACGTTCCCTAGCGGGCACGTGGACTATCTACGTTTCCTAGCGGGCACTTGGACTATGTACATTGCCTAGCGGGCACTTGGACTATCTATGTTAACTAGCGGGCACTTGGACTATGTAGGTTCCCTATCGGGCACGTGGACTAGATTGGTTCCCTAGCGGGCACTTGTTCTATCTAGGTTAACTAGCGGGCACTTGGACTATCTAGGTTAACTAGCGAGCACTTGATCTATCTAGGTTAACTAGCGGGCATTTGGACTATTAGGGTCCCTAACATGCATTTGGACTATATTGGTTACCTAGTGGGCACTTGGACTATGTAGGTTAACGAACGGGCACTTGGACTATGTAGGTAACCTAGTGGTCACTTGAACTGTCTAGGTTACCTAGCGGGCACTTGGACTATGTAGGTTAACTAGCGGGCACTTGGACTATCTAGGTTAACTACCGGGCCCATGGACGATGTAGGTTAACTAGCGGGCCCTTGGACGATATAGGTTATCTAGCGGGCCCTTGGACGATGTACGTTAACTAGCGGGCCCTTGGACGATATAGGTTAACTAGCGGGCCCTTGGACTATGTAGGTTAACTAGCGGGCCCTTGGACTATGTAGGTTAACTAGCGTGCACTTGGACGATCTAGGTTAACTAGCGGGTACTTGGATTATGTAGTTTAATTAGCGGGCCCTTGGACTATGTAGATTAACTAGCGGCACTTGGACTATCTACGTTAACTAGCGGGCCCTTGGACTATGTAGATTCCCTAGCGGGCTCTTGGACTATGTATGTTCCAGAGCGGGCACTTGGACTATCTAGGTTCCCTAGCGGGCACTTGGACTATGTAGGTTAACTAGCGGGCCCTTGAACAGTGTAGATTAACTAGCGGCACTTGGACTATCTAGGTTACCTAGCAGGCACTTGGACTGTGTAGGTTAACTAGCGGGCACCTGGACTATCTACGTTACCTAGCAGGCACTTGGACTATGTACGTTACCTAGCGGGCACTTGGACTATCTATGTTAACTAGCGGGCACTTGGACTATGTAGGTTCCCTATCAGGAACGTGGACTAGATTGGTTCCCTAGCGGACACTTGGTCTATCTAGGTTAACTAGCAGGCACTTGGACTCTCTAGGTTAACTAGCGAGCACTTGATCTATCTAGGTTAACTAGCGGGCATTTGGACTATATTGGTTACCTAGCGGGCACTTGGACTATGTACGTTAACGAACGGGCACTTGGACTATGTAGGTAACCTAGTGGTCACTTGAACTGTCTAGGTTACCTAGCAGGCACTTGGACTATGTAGGTTAACTAGCGGGCTCTTGGACTATCTAGGTTAACTAGCGGGCCCTTGGACGATTTAGGTTAACTAGCGGGCCCTTGGACGATATAGGTTAACTAGCGGGCCCTTGGACTATGTAGGTTAACTAGCGTGCACTTGGACGATCTAGGTTAACTAGCGGGTACTTGGACTATGTAGATTAACTAGCGGCACTTGGACTATCTACGTTAACTAGCGGGCCCTTGGACTATGTATATTCCCTAGCGGGCTCTTGGACTATGTATGTTCCAGAGCGGGCACTTGGACTATCTGGGTTCCCTAGCGGGCACTTGGACTTGTAGGTTAACTAGCAGGCCCTTGAACAGTGTAGATTAACTAGCGGCACTTGGACTATCTACGTTAACTTTCAGGCCCTAGGACTATGTAGATTCCCTAGCGGGCACTTGAACTACATAGGTTACCTAGGGGGCACTTGGACTCTGTATGTTCCCTAAAACACTTGAACTATGTAAGTTAACTACCGGGCACTTGGACTTTGTAGGTTAACTAGCGGGCCCTTGGACTATCTAGGTTACCTAGCGGGCACTTGGACTATGAAGGTTAACTACCTGGCACATGCACTATCTAGGTTACCTAGCGGGCACTTGGAAAATGTACGTTCCCTAGCAGGCACTTGGACTATCTATGTTAACTAGCGGGCACTTGGACTATGTAGGTTAACTAGGGGACACTTGGACTATGTAGGTTACCTAGCGGCACTTGGACTATCTAGGTTAACTAGCGGGCACTTGGTCTATGTAGGTAACCTAGCGGACACTTAGACAATCTAGGTTACCTAGCAGGCACTTGGACTATCTAGGTTACATAGCGGGCACTTGGACTATGTAAGTTACCTAGCGGGCCCTTGGACTATCTAGGTTACCTAGATGGCACTTGGACTATGTAGGTTAACTAGCGGGCACTTGGACTATCTAGGTTACCGAACGGGCATTTGGACTATGTAGGTAACCTAGTGGGAACTTGGACAGTCTAGGTTACCTAGCGGGTTCTGGGACTTCTAGGTTAACGAACGGGCACTTGGACTATGTATGTTGCATAGCGGGCAATTGGACTATCTAGGTTAGGTAACGGGCACTTTGACTATCTAGGTTACCTGGCGGGAACTTGGACTATGTAGTTTACCTAGCGGGCTCTTGGACTATCTAGGTTACCTAACGGACGCTTGGACCATCTAGGTTTCTTAGCGGGCACTTGGACTATGTAGGTTATCTAACGGGCACTTGGACTATATAGGTTACCTAGCGGATCCTTGGACTATGTAGGTTACCTAGCGGGCACGTGGACTGTCTAGGTTAACGAACGTGCACATGGACTATGTAGGTAACCTAGTGGACAATTGGACAGTCTAGGTTACCATCGGGCACTTGGATTATCTAGGTTAACGAAAGGGCACTTGGACTATGTAGGTTACCTATCGGGCACTTGGATTTTCTAGGTTAGCTAAAAGGAACTTGGAATATCTAGGTTACCTAGCGGGCACGTAGACTTTGTAGGTTACCTTGGGGGCACTTGTACTATCTAGGTTACCTAACGGGAACTTGGACTATGTAGGTTACCTAGTGGACACTTGGATGATCTAGGTTAACTAGCGGAGCTTGGACAATCTAGGTTACCTAGCGGGTTCATGGAGTATGTAGGTTACTTAGCGGGCAGTTGGACTATCTAGGTTAACTAGCAGGCCCTTGGACTACCTAGGTTACCTAGCGGGCACTTGGACTATCTAGGTTACCTAGAGGGCACTTGGACTATGTACGTTCCCAAGCGTTCACTTGGGCTATCTACTTTATCTAGCGGGCACTTGGACTATGTAGGTTAACGAACGGGCACTTTGACTATGTAGTTTCCCTAGCGGGCATTTGGACTATTTATGTTACCATCGGGAACTTGGACTATGTAGGTTACCTAGCGGGCACTTGGACTATGTACGTCCCCTAGTGGGTACTTGGACTATCTAGGTTAACTAACGGGCACTTGGCCTATGTAGGCTGCCTAGCGGGCACTTGGACTATGTAGGTTCCCTAGCGGGCACTTGAATTATGTAGGTTCCCTATTGGGCACTTGGATTATGTAGGTTCCCTATCAGGCACCTGGACTATGTAGGTTAACTAGTGGGCACTTGGACTGTCTAGGCAACCTAGCGGGCACTTGGACTATCTAGGTTAATGAACGGGCACTTGGACTATGTAGGTAATCTAGCGGGCACTTGGACTGTCTAGGTTACCTAGCGGGCACTTTGACTATCTAGGTTAACGAAAGGGCACTTGGAATATGTAGGTGACGTAGCGGGCACTTGGACTGTCTAGGTTACCTAGCGGGCACTTTGACTATCTAGGTTAACGAAAGGGCACTTGGTCTATGTAGGTTACCTGGCGGGCACTTGTATTATCTACGTTAGCCAACAGGAACTTGGAATATCTAGGTTACCTAGCGGGAACTTGGACTATGTAGGCTACCTTGCGGGCACTTGTACTATCTAGGTTACCTAACGGGAACTTGGACTATGTAGGTTAACTAGCGGACACTTGGACGACCTAGGTTAACTAGCGGGAACTTGGAATATCTAGGTTAACTAGCGGGCCCTTGGACTATGTAGGTTAAGTAGCGGGTTCTTGGACTATGTAGGTTAACTAGTGGCACTTGAACTATCTATGTTAATTAGCTGACCTTGGACTATGTACGTTAACTAGCGGGCACTTGGACTATCTAGGTTAACTAGCGGGCACTTGCACAATGCAGGTTCCCTAGCGGGCACTTTGAGTATGTAGGTTCCCTATGGGCTCTTGGACTATCTAGGTTCCATAACGGGCACTTGGAATATATAGGTTCCCTTTCGGGCTCATGGACTATGTAGGTTCCTCAGCGGGCACTTGGACTATGTAGGTTCCCTATCGGGCATTGGACTATGTAGGTTAACTAGCAGGACCTTGGACTATCTAGGTTACCTAGCAGGCACTTGGACTATGTAGGTTAACTAGCGGGCACTTGGAAAATCTAGGTTACTTAGCGGGCACTTGAAATATGTACATACCCTAGCGGGCACTTGGACTATCTAGGTTACCTAGCGGGCACTTGGACTATGTACGTACCCTAGCGGGCACTTTGACTATCTAGGTTAACTAGAGGGCCCTTGGACTATGTAGGTTAACTAGCGGGCACTTGGATTAGCTAGGTTAACTAGCGGGCACATGGACTATCTAGATTAACTAGCGGGGCCTTGGACTAACTAGGTTAAGGAGCGGGCACTTGGACTATCTAGGTTAACTAGCGGGCACTTGGACCATCTAGATTAACTAGCGGGCCCTTGGACTATCTAGGTTTACTAGCGGGCACTTGGATTATCTAGGTTAACTAGCGGGCACATGGACTATGTAGTTTCCCTAGCAGGCATTTGGATTTCTTAGGTTACCTAGTGGGCACTTGGACTATGTAGGTTACCTTGCAGGCACTTGGACTATGTAGGTTAACTAGAAGGCACTTGGACTATCATGGTTACCTAGCGGGCTCTTGGACTATGTAGGTTACCACGGGCACTTGGACTATCTAGGTTAACGAACGTGCACTTGGACTATGTAGGTAATCTAGCGGGCACTTGGACTGTCTAGGTTACCTAGCGGGCACTTGGCCTATCTAGGTTAACGATCAGGCACTTGGACTATGTAGGTTAACTAGCGGACACTTCGACTATCTAGGTTAGCTAACGGGCAATTGGACTATCTAGGTTACCTAGCGGGCACTTGGACTATGTAGGTTCCCTAGCGGGCACTTGGACTATTTAGGTTACCTAGCAGGCACTTTGACTATCTAGGTTAACTAACGGGCACTTGGACTATGTAGGTTGCCTAGCGAGCACTTGGACTATGTAGGTTCCCTAGCGGGCACTTGGACTATGTAGGTTCCCTATCGGGTACTTGGACTGTCTAGGTTAACTAGCTGGCTATTGGACTCTCTAGGCTAACTAGTGGGCACTTGGACTATTTAGTTTACCTAGCAGGCACTTGAACTATGTAGGTTATCTAGCGGGCACTTGGACTATCTAGGTTACCTAGAGGGCACTTGAAATATGTACGTTCTCTAGCGGGCACTTGGGCTATCTACGTTACCTAGCGGGCACTTGGACTATGTAGGTTAACGAACTGGCACTTGGACTATGTAGGTAACCTAATGGTCACTTGGACTGTCTAGGTTACCTAACGGGGACTTGGACTATGTAGGTTAACTAGCGGGAACTTGGACTATGTAGGATCCTTATGGGACATTTGGACTACTTAGGTTAACTAGCGGGCACTTTGACTACCTAGGTTAACTAGCGGGCACTTGGACTATCTAGGTCAACTAGCGGGCCCTTGTACTATGTAGGTTAAGTAGCGGGCCCATGGACTATCTAGGTTAACTAACGGACCTTGGACTATGTAGGTTAACTAGCGGGAACTTGGACTATTTAGGTTAACTAACGGGCACTAGGTCTATCTAGGTTAACTAGCGGGCACTTGGACTATCTAGGTTACCTAGCAGGCAATTGGATTATGAAGGATGCCTAGCGGGCACTTGGACTATCTAGGTTACCTAGCAGGCACGTGGACTATGTAGGTTAACTAGCGGACACTTGCACGATCTAGGTTAACTAGAGGGCCCATGGATTAAGTAGGTTTACTAGCAGGCACTTGGACTATCTAGGTTAACTAGCAGGCACTTGGACTATGGAGTTTCCATAGTGGGCATTTGGACTATTTAGGTTACCATCGGGGAACTTGGACTATGTAGGTTACCTAGCGGGCACTTGGACTATGTACGTCCCCTAGTGGGCACTTGGACTATCTAGGTAAACTAACGGACACTTGGACTATGTATGTTGCCTAGCGGGCACTTGGACTATGTAGATTCCCTAGCGGGCACTTGGATTATGTAGGTTCCCTATCGGGCACTTGGATTATGTAGGTTCCCTATCGGGCACTTGGACTATGTAGGTTAACTAGCGGGCACTTGGACTGTCTAGGTAACCTAGCGGGCACTTGGACTATCTAGGTTAACGAACGGGCACTTGGACTATGTAGGTAACCTAGCGGGCACTTGGACTGTCTAGGTTACCTAGCGGGCACTTTGACTATCTAGGTTAACTAGCGGGCCCTTGGACTATGTAGGTTAACTAGCGGGAACTTGGACTATCTAGGTTAACTAACGGGTTCTTGGACTATGTAGGTTAACTAGCGGGCACTTGGACTATCTAGGTTAACTAGCTGACCTTGGACTATGTAGGTTAACTAGCGGGCACTTGGACTATCTAGGTTAACTAGCGGGCACTTGCACAATGCAGGTTCCCTAGCGGACACTTTGACTATGTAGGTTCCCTAGCGGGCACTTGGACTATATAGGTTCCCTATGGGTACTTGGAATATCTAGGATCCCTAACGGGCACTTGGAATATATAGGTTCAATATCGGGCATTTGGACTATGTAGGTTCCTCCGCGGGCATTTGGACTGTGTAGGTTCCCTATCGGGCATTGGACTATGTAGGTTAACTAGCAGGACCTTGGACTATCTGGGTTACCTAGCGGGCACTTGGACTATCTAGGTTACCTAGCGGGCACTTGGACTATGTACGTACCCTAGCGGGCACTTGAACTATCTAGGTTAACTAGAGTGCCCTTGGACTATGTAGGTTAACTAGCGGGCACTTGGATTATCTAGGTTAACTAGCGGGCACTTGGACGATCTAGGTTAAATAGCGGGCACTTGGACTATCTAGGTTAACTAGCGGGCACTTGGACTATCTAGATTAACTAGCGGGCCTTTGGATTATCTAGGTTAACTAGCGGGCACTTGGACTATCTAGGTTAACTAGAGTGCCCTTGGACTATGTAGGTTAACTAGCGGGCACTTGGATTATCTAGATTAACTAGCGGGCACTTGGACGGTCTAGGTTAAATAGCGGGCACTTGGACTATCTAGGTTAACTAGCGGGCCCTTGGACTATCTAGGTTTACTAGCGGGCACTTGAACTATCTAGGTTAACTAGCGGGCACTTGGACTATGTAGTTTCCCTAGCAGGCATTTGGATTACTTAGGTTACCTAGTGGGCACTTGGACTATGTAGGTTACCTAGCAGGCACTCGGACTATGTAGGTTCCCTAGCGGGCACTTGGACTATTTAGGTTACCTAGCAGGCACTTTGACTATCTAGGTTAACTAACGGGCACTTGGACTATGTAGGTTGCCTAGCGAGCACTTGGACTACGTAGGTTCCCTAGCGGTCACTTGGACTATGTAGGTTCCCTATCGGGTACTTGGACTATCTAGGTTAACTAGCGGGCACTTGGACTATCTAGGTTATCTAGCACGCACTTGTTTTATGAAGGATCCCTAGCGGGCACTTGGACTATCTAGTTTACCTAGCGGGCACTTGGACTGTGTAGGTTAACTAGCGGACACTTGCACGATCTAGGTTAACGAGCGGGCCCTTGGACTATGTAGGTTAACTAGCGGGCCCATGGATTATGTAGGTTTACTTGCAGGCACTTGGACTATCTAGGTTAACTAGCAGGCACTTGGACTATGTAGTTTCCCTAGCGGGCATTTGGAGTATTTAGGTTACCATTGGGAACATGGACTATGTAGGTTACCTAGCGGGCACTTGGACTATGTACGTCCCCTAGTGGGCACTTGGACTATCTAGGTTAACTAACGGGCACTTGGACTATGTAGTTTCCCTAGCGGGCATTTGGATTATTTAGGTTACCTAGCGGGCACTTGGACTATGTAGGTTAACTAGAAGGCACTTGGACTATCAAGGTTACCTAGCGGGCTCTTGGACTATGTAGGTTACCACGGGCACTTGGACTATCTAGGTTAACGAACGTGCACTTGGGCTATGTAGGTAATCTAGCGGGCACTTGGACTGTCTAGATTACCTAGCGGGCACTTGGCCTATCTAGGTTAACGATAGGGCACTTGGACTATGTAGGTAAACTAGTGGACACTTCGACTATCTAGGTTAGCTAACGGGCAATTGGACTATCTAGGTTACCTAGCGGGCACTTGGACTATGTAGGTTCCCTAGCGGGCACTTGGACAATTTAGGTTACCTAGCAGGCACTTTGACTATCTAGGTTAACTAACGGGCACTTGGACTATGTAGGTTGCCTAGCGAGCACTTGGACTATGTAGGTTCCCTAGCGGGCACTTGGACTCTGTAGGTTCCCTATCGGGTACTTGGACTGTCTACGTTAACTAGCTGGCAATTGGACTGTCTAGGCTAACTAGTGGGCACTTGGACTATGTAGTTTACCTAGCAGGCACTTGAACTATGTAGGTTATCTAGCGGGCACTTGGACTATCTAGGTTACCTAGAGAGCACTTGAAATATGTACATTCTCTAGCGGGCACTTGGGCTATCTACGTTACCTAGCGGGCACTTGGACTATGTAGGTTAACGCACGGGCACTTGGACTATGTAGGTAACCTAATGGTCACTTGGACTGTCTAGGTTACCTAACGGGGACTTGGACTATGTAGGTTAACTAGCGGGAACTTGGACAATGTAGGATTCTTATGGGACATTTGTACTACTTAGGTTAACTAGCGGGCACTTTGACTACCTAGGTTAACTAGCGGGCACTTGGACTATCTAGGTCAACTAGCGGGCCCTTGTACTATGTAGGTTAAGTAGCGGGCCCATGGACTATCTAGGTTAACTAACGGACCTTGGACTATGTAGGTTAACTAGCGGGAACATGGACTATTTAGGTTAACTAACGGGCACTAGGTCTATCTAGGTTAACTAGCGGGCACTTGGACTATCTAGGTTACCTAGCAGGCAATTGGATTATGAAGGATGCCTAGCGGGCACTTGGACTATCTAGGTTACCTAGCAGGCACGTGGACTATGTAGGTTAACTAGCGGACACTTGCACGATCTAGGTTAACTAGAGGGCCCATGGATTATGTAGGTTTACTAGCAGGCACTTGGACTATCTAGGTTTACTAGCAGGCACTTGGACTATGTAGTTTCCCTAGCGGGCATTTGGACTATTTAGGTTACCATCGGGGAACTTGGACTATGTATGTTACCTAGCGGGCACTTGGACTATGTACGTCCCCTAGTGGGCACTTGGACTATCTAGGTAAACTAACGGGCACTTGGACTATGTAGGTTGCCTAGCGGGCACTTGGACTATGTAGATTCCCTAGCGGGCACTTGGATTATGTAGGTTCCCTATCGGGCACTTGGATTATGTAGGTTCCCTATCGGGCACTTGGACTATGTAGGTTAACTAGCGGGCACTTGGACTGTCTAGGTAACCTAGCGGGCACTTGGACTATCTAGGTTAACGAACGGGCACTTGGACTATGTAGGTAACCTGGCGGGCACTTGGACTGTCTAGGTTACCTAGCGGGCACTTTGACTATCTAGGTTAACTAGCGGGCCCTTGGACCATGTAGGTTAACTAGCGGGCACTTGGACTATCTAGGTTAACTAGCTGACCTTGGACTATGTAGGTTAACTAGCGGGCACTTGGACTATCTAGGTTAACTAGCGGGCACTTGCACAATGCAGGTTCCCTAGCGGACACGTTGACTATGTAGGTTCCCTAGCGGGCACTTGGACTATATAGGTTCCCTATGGGCACTTGGAATATCTAGGTTCCCTAACGGGCACTTGGAATATGTAGGTTCAATATCAGGCATTTGGACTATGTAGGTTCCTCCGCGGGCATTTGGACTGTGTAGGTTCCCTATCGGGCATTGGACTATGTAGGTTAACTAGCAGGACCTTGGACTATCTAGGTTACCTAGCGGGCACTTGGACTATCTAGGTTAACTAGCGGGCACTTGGACTATGTACGTACCCTAGCGGGCACTTGAACTATCTAGGTTACCTAGAGTGCCCTTGGACTATGTAGGTTAACTAGCGGGCACTTGGATTATCTAGGTTAACTAGCAGGAACTTGGACGATCTAGGTTAAATAGCGGGCACTTGGACTATCTAGGTTAACTAGGGGGCACTTGGACTATCTAGATTAACTAGCGGGCCTTTGGACTATCTAGGTTAACTAGCGGGCACTTGGACTATCTAGGTTAACTAGAGTGCCCTTGGACTATGTAGGTTAACTAGCGGGCACTTGGATTATCTAGATTAACTAGCGGGCCCTTGGACTATCTAGGTTTACTAGCGGGCACTTGAACTATCTAGGTTAACTAGGGGGCACTTGGACTATGCAGTTTCCCTAGCAGGCATTTGGATTACTTAGGTTACCTAGTGGGCACTTGGACTATGTAGGTTACCTAGCAGGCACTTGGACTATGTAAGTTCCCTAGAGGGCACTTGGACTATTTAGGTTACCTAGCAGGCACTTTGACTATCTAGGTTAAATAACGGGCACTTGGACAATGTAGGTTGCCTAGCGAGCACTTCGACTACGTAGGTCCCCTAGCGGTCACTTGGACTATGTAAGTTCCCTATCGGGTACTTGGACTGTCTAGGTTAACTAGCGGTTACTTGGACTATCTAGGTTATCTAGCACGCACTTGGATTATGAAGGATCCCTAACGGGCACTTGGACTATCTAGTTTACCTATCGGGCACTTGGACTATGTAGGTTAACTAGCGGACACTTGCACGATCTACGTTAACGAGCGGGCCCTTGGACTATGTAGGTTAACTAGCGGGCCCATGGATTATGTAGGTTTACTTGCAGGCACTTGGACTATCTAGGTTAACTAGCAGGCACTTGGACTATGTAGTTTCCCTAGCGAGCATTTGGACTATTTAGGTTACCATTGGGAACTTGGACTATGTAGGTTACCTAGCGGGCACTTGGACTATGTACGTCCCCTAGTGGGCACTTGGAGTATCTAGGTTAACTAACGGGCACTTGGACTATGTAGTTTCCCTAGCGGGCATTTGGATTATTTAGGTTACCTAGCGGGCACTCGGTCTATGTAGGTTAACTAGAAGGCACTTGGACTATCAAGGTTACCTAGCGGGCCCTTGGACTATGTAGGTTACCAGCGGGCACTTGGCCTATCTAGGTTAACGAACGTGCACTTGGACTATGTAGGTAACCTAGCAGGCACTTGGACTGTCTAGGTTACCTAGCGGGCACTTGGCCAATCTAGGTTAATGAACGGGCACTTGGACTATGTAGGTTAACTAGCGGACACTTCGACTATCTAGGTTAGCTAACGGGCAATTGGACTATCTAGGTTACCTAGCGGGCACTTGGACTATGTAGGTTCCCTAGCGGGCACTTGGACTATTTAGGTTACCTAGCAGGCACTTTGACTATCTAGGTTAACTAACGGGCACTTGGACTATGTAGGTTGCCTAGCGAGCACTTGGACTATGTACGTCCCCTAGCGGGCACTTGGACTATCTAGCTTAACTAGAGGGCCCTTGGACTATGTAGGTTAACTATCGGGCACTTGGATTATCTAGGTTTACCAGCGGGCACTTGGACGATCTAGGTTAACTAGCGGGCACTTGGACAATCTAGATTAACTAGCGGGCCCTTGGACTATCTAGGCTTACTAGCGGGCACTTGGATAATTTAGGTTACCTAGTGGGCACTTGGACTATGTAGGTTACCTAGCGGGCACTTGGACTATGTAGGTTAACTAGAAGGCACTTAGACTATCAAGGTTACCTAGCGGGCCCTTGGACTATGTAGGTTACCAGCGGGCACTTGGACTATCTTGGTTAACGAACGTGCACTTAGACTATGTAGGTAACCTAGCGGGCACTTGGACTGTCTAGGTTACCTAGCGGGCACTTGGCCTATCTAGGTTAACGAACGGGCTCTTGGACTATGTAGGTTACCTAGAGGGCACTTGGACTATGTAGGTTACCTAGAGGGCACTTGGACAATGTAGGATCCCTATCAGACATTTGGACTACTTAGGTTACCTAGCAGGCACTTGGACTATCTAGGTTAACGAACGGGCACTTGGACTATGTAGGTTCCCTAGTGGGCACTTGGACTATTTAGGTTACCTAGCAGGCACTTTGACTATCTAGGTTAACTAACGGGCACTTGGACTATGTAGGCTGCCTACCGAGCACTTGGACTATGTACGTCCCCTAGCGGGCACTTGGACTATCTAGCTTAACTAGAGGGCCCTTGGACTATGTAGGTTAACTATCGGGCACTTGGATTATCTAGGTCTACTTGCGGGCACTTGGACGATCTAGGTTAACTAGCAGGCACTTGGACAATCTAGATTAACTAGCGGGCACTTGGACTATCTAGGTTAACTAGCGGGCACTTGGACTATGTAGTTTCCCTAGCGGGCATTTGGATTATTTAGGTTACCTAGTGGGCTCTTGGACTATGTAGGTTACCTAGCGGGCACTTGGACTATGTAGGTTATCTAGAAGGCACTTGGACTATAAAGGTTACCTAGCGGGCCCTTGGACTATGTAGGTTACCAGCGGGCACTTGGACTATCTAGGTTAACGAAAGTGCACATGGACTATGTAGGTTGCCTAGCGGGCACTTGGACTGTCTAGGTTACCTAGCGGGCACTTGGACTATATAGGTTACCTAGCAGGCACTTTGACTATCTAGGTTAACTAATGGGCACTTGGACTATGTAGGTTCCCAGCGGGCACTTGGACTATGTAGGTTCCCTATCGGGTACTTGGACTGTCTAGGTTAACTAGCGGGCCATTGCACTATGTAGGTTAACTAGCGGGCCCATGGATTATGTAGGTTTACTAGCGGGCACTTGGACTATCTAGGTTAACTAGCAGGCACTTGGACTATGTAGTTTCCCTAGCGGGCATTTGGACTATTTAGGTTACCATCGGGAACTTGGACTATGTAGGTTCCCTGTCGGGCACTAGGACTATGTAGGTTAACTAGCGGGCACTTGGACTATGTAGGTTAACTAGCGGGCACTTGGACTATCTAGGTTACCTAGAGGGCACTTGGACTGTCTAGGTAACCTAGACGGCACTTGGACTATCTAGGTTAACGAACGTGCACTTGGACTATGTAGGTAACCTAGCGGGCACTTGGAATGTCTAGGTTACCTAGCGGGCACTTTGACTGTCTAGGTTAACGAACGGGCACTTGGACTATGAAGGTTACCTAGCGGGCACTTGGACTATGTAGGATCCCTATCAGACATATGGACTATTTAGGTTAACTAGCGGGCAATTGGACTATCTAGGTTAACTAGCGGGCACTTGGACTATATAGGTTAACTAGCGGACCTTGGACTATCTAGGTTAAATAGCGGGCACTTGGACTATATAGGTTAACTAGCGGACCTTGGACTATGTAGGTTAACTAGCGGGCACTTGGACTATCTAGGTTTCCTAGCCGGCACTCGGACTATGTACATACCCTAGCGCGCACTTGGACTATCTAGGTTACCTAGCGGGCACTTGGACTATGTACGTCCCCTAGTGGGCACTTGGACTATCTAGGTTAACTAACGGGCACTTGGACTATGTAGTTTCCCTAGCGGGCATTTGTTTTATTTAGGTTACCTAGTGGGCACTTGGACTATGTAGGTTACCTAGCGGGCACTTGGACCATATAGGTCCCCTAGTGGGCACTTGGACTATCTAGGTTAACTAACGGGCACTTGAACTATGTAGGTTGCCTAGCGGGCACTTGGACTATGTAGGTTCCCTATCGGGCACTTGGACTATGTAGGTTAACGAACGGGCACTTGGACTATGTAGGTAACCTAACGGGCAATTGTACTGTCTAGGTTACCCAGCGGGCAGTTTGACTATCTAGGTTAACAAACGTGCACTTGGACTATGTAGGGTACCTTGCGGGCACTTGGACTATCTAGGTCAACTAGCGGGCCCTTGTACTATGTAGGTTAACTAGCGGGCACTTGGACTATATAGGTTAACTAACGGGCACTTGGACTATGTAGTTTCCCTAGCGGGCAATTGGATTATTTAGGTTAGCTAGTAGGCACTTGGACTATGTAAGTTAACTAGAAAGCACTTGGATTATCAAGGTTACCTAGCGGGCCCTTGGACTATATAGGTTACCAGCGGGCACTTGGCCTATCTAGGTTAACGAACGGGCACTTGGACTATGTAGCTTAACTAGCGGACACTTCGACTATCTAGGTTAGCTAACGGGCAATTGGACTATCTAGGTTACCCAGCGGGCACTTGGACTATGTAGGTTCCCTAGCGGGCACTTGGACTATTCAGGTTACCTAGCAGGCACTTTGAATATCTAGGTTAACTAACGGCCACTTGGACTATGTAGGTTGCCTAGCGGGTACTTGGACTGTCTAGGTTAACTAGCGGGCAATTGGACTGTCTAGGTTACCTAGTGGGCACTTGGACTATGTAGTTTACCTAGCGAGCACTTGGACTATGTAGGTTCCCTAGCGGGCACTTGGACTATGTAGGTTCCCTATCGGGTACTTGGACTGTCTAGGTTAACTAGCGGGCAATTGGACTGTCTAGGTTACCTAGTGGGCACTTGGACTATGTAGTTTACCTAGCAGGCACTTGGACTATGTAGGTTAACTAGCGGGTACTTGCACTATCTCGGTTACCTAGAGGGCACTTGGACTATGTACATTTTCTCGCGGGCACTTGGGCTATCTACGTTACCTAGCGGGCACTTGGACTATGTAGGTTAACGAACGGGCACTTGGACTATGTAGGTAACCTAATGGTCACTTGGACTGTCTAGGTTACCTAGCAGCGACTTGGACTATGTAGGTTAACTAGCAGGCACTTGGACTATGTAGGATCCCTATCGGACATTTGTACTACTTAGGTTAACTAGCGGGCACTTTGACTATCTAGGTTAACTAGCGGGCACTTGGACTATCTAGGTCAACTAGCGGGCCCTTGTACTAAGTAGGTTAACTAGCGGGCACTTGGACTATCTAGGTTAACTAACGGACCTTGACTATGTAGGTTAACTAGCGGGCCCTTGGACTATGTACGTCCCCTAGTGGGCACTTGGACTATCTAGGTTAACTAACGGGTACTAGGACTATCTAGGTTAACTATCGGGCACTTGGACTCTCTAGGTTACCTAGCAGGCAGTTGGATTATGAAGGATCCCTAGCGGGCACTTGGACTATCTAGGTGAACTAGCGGGCCCTTGTACTATGTAGGTTAAGTAGCGGGCCCATGGACTATCTAGGTTAACTAACGGACCTTGGACTATGTAGGTTAACTAGCGGGAACATGGACTATTTAGGTTAACTAACGGGCACTAGGTCTATCTAGGTTAACTAGCGGGCACTTGGACTATCTAGGTTACCTAGCAGGCAATTGGATGATGAAGGATGCCTAGCGGGCACTTGGACTATCTAGGTTACCTAGCAGGCACGTGGACTATGTAGGTTAACTAGCGGACACTAGCACGATCTAGGTTAACTAGAGGGCCCATGGATTATGTAGGTTTACTAGCAGGCACTTGGACTATCTAGGTTTACTAGCAGGCACTTGGTCTATGTAGTTTCCCTAGCGGGCATTTGGACTATTTAGGTTACCATCGGGGAACTTGGACTATGTATGTTACCTAGCGGGCACTTGGACTATGTACGTCCCCTAGTGGGCACTTGGACTATCTAGGTAAACTAACGGGCACTTGGACTATGTAGGTTGCCTAGCGGGCACGTGGACTATGTAGATTCCCTAGCGGGCACTTGGATTATGTAGGTTCCCTATCGGGCACTTGGATTATGTAGGTTCCCTATCGGGCACTTGGACTATGTAGGTTAACTAGCGGGCACTTGGACTGTCTAGGTAACCTAGCGGGCACTTGGACTATCAAGGTTAACGAACGGACACTTGGACTATGTAGGTAACCTAGCGTGCACTTGGACTGTCTAGGTTACCTAGCGGGCACTTTGACTATCTAGGTTAACTAGCGGGCCCTTGGACTATGTAGGTTAACTAGCAGGAATTTGGACTATCTAGGTTAACTAACGGGTTCTTGGACTATGTAGGTTAACTAGCGGGCACTTGGACTATCTAGGTTAACTAGCTGACCTTGGACTATGTAGGTTAACTAGCGGGCACTTGGACTATCTAGGTTAACTAGCGGGCACTTGCACAATGCAGGTTCCCTAGCGGACACGTTGACTATGTAGGTTCCCTAGCGGGCACTTGGACTATATAGGTTCCCTATGGGCACTTGGAATATCTAGGTTCCCTAACGGGCACTTGGAATATGTAGGTTCAATATCAGGCATTTGGACTATGTAGGTTCCTCCGCGGGCATTTGGACTGTGTAGGTTCCCTATCGGGCATTGGACTATGTAGGTTAACTAGCAGGACCTTGGACTATCTAGGTTACCTAGCGGGCATTTGGACTATCTAGGTTACCTAGCGGGCACTTGGACTATGTACGTACCCTAGCGGGCACTTGAACTATCTAGGTTACCTAGAGTGCCCTTGGACTATGTAGGTTAACTAGCAGGCACTTGGATTATCTAGGTTAACTAGCGGGAACTTGGACGATCTAGGTTAAATAGCGGGCACTTGGACTATCTAGGTTAACTAGCGGGCACTTGGACTATCTAGATTAACTAGCGGGCCCTTGGACTATCTAGGTTAACTAGCGGGCACTTGGACTATCTAGGTTAACTAGAGTGCCCTTGGACTATGTAGGTTAACTAGCGGGCACTTGGATTATCTAGATTAACTAGCGGGCCCTTGGACTATCTAGGTTTACTAGCGGGCACTTGAACTATCTAGGTTAACGAGGGGGCACTTGGACTATGTAGTTTCCCTAGCAGGCATTTGGATTACTTAGGTTACCTAGTGGGCACTTGGACTATGTAGGTTACCTAGCAGGCACTTGGACTATGTAAGTTCCCTAGAGGGCACTTGGACTATTTAGGTTACCTAGCAGGCACTTTGACTATCTAGGTTAAATAACGGGCACTTGGACTATATAGGTTGCCTAGCGAGCACTTCGACTACGTAGGTTCCCTAGCGGTCACTTGGACTATGTAGGTTCCCTATCGGGTACTTGGACTGTCTAGGTTAACTAGCGGTTACTTGGACTATCTAGGTTATCTAGCACGCACTTGGATTATGAAGGATCCCTAGCGGGCACTTGGACTATCTAGTTTACCTAGCGGGCACTTGGACTATGTAGGTTAACTAGCGGACACTTGCACGATCTAGGTTAACGAGCGGGCCCTTGGACTGTGTAGGTTAACTAGCGGGCCAATGGATTATGTAGGTTTACTTGCAGGCACTTGGACTATCTAGGTTAACTAGCAGGCACTTGGACTATGTAGTTTCCCTAGCGGGCATTTGGACTATTTAGGTTACCATTGGGAACTTGGACTATGTAGGTTACCTAGCGGGCACTTGGACTATGTACGTCCCCTAGTGGGCACTTGGAGTATCTAGGTTAACTAACGGGCACTTGGACTATGTAGTTTCCCTAGCGGGCATTTGGATTATTTAGGTTACCTAGCGGGCACTCGGTCTATGTAGGTTAACTAGAAGGCACTTGGACTATCAAGGTTACCTAGCGGGCCCTTGGACTATGTAGGTTACCAGCGGGCACTTGGCCTATCTAGGTTAACGAACGTGCACTTGGACTATGTAGGTAACCTAGCAGGCACTTGGACTGTCTAGGTTACCTAGCGGGCACTTGGCCAATCTAGGTTAATGAACGGGCACTTGGACTATGTAGGTTAACTAGCGGACACTTCGACTATCTAGGTTAGCTAACGGGCAATTGGACTATCTAGGTTACCTAGCGGGCACTTGGACTATGTAGGTTCCCTAGCGGGCACTTGGACTATTTAGGTTACCTAGCAGGCACTTTGACTATCCAGGTTAACTAACGGGCACTTGGACTATGTAGGTTGCCTAGCGAGCACTTGGACTATGTACGTCCCCTAGCGGGCACTTGGACTATCTACCTTAACTAGAGGGCCCTTGGACTATGCAGGTTAACTATAGGGCACTTGGATTATCTAGGTTTACCAGCGGGCACTTGGACGATCTAGGTTAACTAGCGGGCACTTGGACAATCTAGATTAACTAGCGGGCCCTTGGACTATCTAGGCTTACTAGCGGGCACTTGGATTATTTAGGTTACCAAGTGGGCACTTGGACTATGTAGGTTACCTAGCGGGCACTTGGACTATGTAGGTTAACTAGAAGGCACTTGGACTATCAAGGTTACCTAGCGGGCCCTTGGACTATGTAGGTTACCAGCGGGCACTTGGACTATCTTGGTTAACGAACGTGCACTTAGACTATGTAGGTAACCTAGCGGGCACTTGGACTGTCTAGGTTACCTAGCGGGCACTTGGCCTATCTAGGTTAACGAACGGGCTCTTGGACTATGTAGGTTACCTAGCAGGCACTTGGACTATCTAGGTTACATAGCGGGCACTTGGACTATGTAAGTTACCTAGCGGGCCCTTGGACTATCTAGGTTACTTAGATGGCACTTGGACTATGTAGGTTAACTAGCGGGCACTTGGACTATCTAGGTTACCGAACGGGCATTTGGACTATGTAGGTAACCTAGTGGGAACTTGGACAGTCTAGGTTACCTAGCGGGTTCTGGGACTTCTAGGTTAACGAACGGGCACTTGGACTATGTATGTTGCATAGCGGGCAATTGGACTATCTAGGTTAGGTAACGGGCACTTTGACTATCTAGGTTACCTGGCGGGAACTTGGACTATGTAGTTTACCTAGCGGGCTCTTGGACTATCTAGGTTACCTAACGGACACTTGGACCATCTAGGTTTCTTAGCGGGCACTTGGACTATGTAGGTTATCTAACGGACACTTGGACTATATAGGTTACCTAGCGGATCCTTGGACTATGTAGGTTACCTAGCGGGCACGTGGACTGTCTAGGTTAACGAACGTGCACTTGGACTATGTAGGTAACCTAGTGGACAATTGGACAGTCTAGGTTACCATCGGGCACTTGGATTATCTAGGTTAACGAAAGGGCACTTGGACTATGTAGGTTACCTAGCGGGCACTTGGATTTTCTAGGTTAGCTAAAAGGAACTTGGAATATCTAGGTTACCTAGCGGACACGTAGACTTTGTAGGTTACCTTGGGGGCACTTGTACTATCTAGGTTACCTAACGGGAACTTGGACTATGTAGGTTACCTAGTGGACACTTGGATGATCTAGGTTAACTAGCGGACCTTGGACAATCTAGGTTACCTAGCGGGTTCATGGAGTATGTAGGTTACTTAGCGGGCAGTTGGACTATCTAGGTTAACTAGCAGGCCCTTGGACTACCTAGGTTACCTAGCGGGCACTTGGACTATCTAGGTTACCTAGAGGGCACTTGGACTATGTACGTTCCCAAGCGTTCACTTGGGCTATCTACTTTACCTAGCGGGCACTTGGACTATGTAGGTTAACGAACGGGCACTTTGACTATGTAGTTTCCCTAGCGGGCATTTGGACTATTTATGTTACCATCGGGAACTTGGACTATGTAGGTTACCTAGCGGGCACTTGGACTATGTACGTCCCCTAGTGGGCACTTGGACTATCTAGGTTAACTAACGGGCACTTGGACTATGTAGGCTGCCTAGCGGGCACTTGGACTATGTAGGTTCCCTAGCGGGCACTTGGATTATGTAGGTTCCCTATTGGGCACTTGGATTATGTAGGTTCCCTATCAGGCACCTGGACTATGTAGGTTAACTAGTGGGCACTTGGACTGTCTAGGCAACCTAGCGGGCACTTGGACTATCTAGGTTAATGAACGGGCACTTGGACTATGTAGGTAATCTAGCGGGCACTTGGACTGTCTAGGTTACCTAGCGGGCACTTTGACTATCTAGGTTAACGAAAGGGCACTTGGAATATGTAGGTGACGTAGCGGGCACTTGGACTGTCTAGGTTACCTAGCGGGCACTTTGACTATCTAGGTTAACGAAAGGGCACTTGGTCTATGTAGGTTACCTGGCGGGCACTTGGATTATCTACGTTAGCCAACAGGAACTTGGAATATCTAGGTTACCTAGCGGGAACTTGGACTATGTAGGCTACCTTGCGGGCACTTGTACTATCTAGGTTACCTAACGGGAACTTGGACTATGTAGGTTAACTAGCGGACACTTGGACGACCTAGGTTAACTAGCGGGCACTTGGAATGTCTAGGTTAACTAGCGGGCCCTTGGACTATGTAGGTTAAGTAGCGGGTTCTTGGACTATGTAGGTTAACTAGTGGCACTTGAACTATCTATGTTAATTAGCTGACCTTGGACTATGTACGTTAACTAGCGGGCACTTGGACTATCTAGGTTAACTAGCGGGCACTTGCACAATGCAGGTTCCCTAGCGGGCACTTTGAGTATGTAGGTTCCCTATGGGCTCTTGGACTATCTAGGTTCCATAACGGGCACTTGGAATATATAGGTTCCCTTTCGGGCTCATGGACTATGTAGGTTCCTCAGAGGGCACTTGGACTATGTAGGTTCCCTATCGGGCATTGGACTATGTAGGTTAACTAGCAGGACCTTGGACTATCTAGGTTACCTAGCAGGCACTTGGACTATGTAGGTTAACTAGCGGGCACTTGGAAAATCTAGGTTACTTAGCGGGCACTTGAAGTATGTACATACCCTAGCGGGCACTTGGACTATCTAGGTTACCTAGCGGGCACTTGGACTATGTACGTACCCTAGCGGGCACTTGGACTATCTAGGTTAACTAGAGGGCCCTTGGACTATGTAGGTTAACTAGCGGGCACTTGGATTAGCTAGGTTAATTAGCGGGCACATGGACTATCTAGATTAACTAGCGGGGCCTTGGACTAACTAGGTTAAGGAGCGGGCACTTGGACTATCTAGGTTAACTAGCGGGCACTTGGACCATCTAGATTAACTAGCGGGCCCTTGGACTATCTAGGTTTACTAGCGGGCACTTGGATTATCTAGGTTAACTAGCGGGCACATGGACTATGTAGTTTCCCTAGCAGGCATTTGGATTTCTTAGGTTACCTAGTGGGCACTTGGACTATGTAGGTTACCTTGCAGGCACTTGGACTATGTAGGTTAACTAGAAGGCACTTGGACTATCATGGTTACCTAGCGGGCTCTTGGACTATGTAGGTTACCACGGGCACTTGGACTATCTAGGTTAACGAACGTGCACTTGGACTATGTAGGTAATCTAGCGGGCACTTGGACTGTCTAGGTTACCTAGCGGGCACTTGGCCTATCTAGGTTAACGATCAGGCACTTGGACTATGTAGGTTAACTAGCGGACACTTCGACTATCTAGGTTAGCTAACGGGCAATTGGACTATCTAGGTTACCTAGCGGGCACTTGGACTATGTAGGTTCCCTAGCGGGCACTTGGACAATTTAGGTTACCTAGCAGGCACTTTGACTATCTAGGTTAACTAACGGGCACTTGGACTATGTAGGTTGCCTAGCGAGCACTTGGACTATGTAGGTTCCCTAGCGGGCACTTGGACTATGTAGGTTCCCTATCGGGTACTTGGACTGTCTAGGTTAACTAGCTGGCAATTGGACTCTCTAGGCTAACTAGTGGGCACTTGGACTATTTAGTTTACCTAGCAGGCACTTGAACTATGTAGGTTATCTAGCGGGCACTTGGACTATCTAGGTTACTTAGAGGGCACTTGAAATATGTACGTTCTCTAGCGGGCACTTGGGCTATCTACGTTACCTAGCGGGCACTTGGACTATGTAGGTTAACGAACTGGCACTTGGACTATGTAGGTAACCTAATGGTCACTTGGACTGTCTAGGTTACCTAACGGGGACTTGGACTATGTAGGTTAACTAGCGGGAACTTGGACTATGTAGGATCCTTATGGGACATTTGGACTACTTAGGTTAACTAGCGGGCACTTTGACTACCTAGGTTAACTAGCGGGCACTTGGACTATCTAGGTCAACTAGCGGGCCCTTGTACTATGTAGGTTAAGTAGCGGGCCCATGGACTATCTAGGTTAACTAACGGACCTTGGACTATGTAGGTTAACTAGCGGGAACTTGGACTATTTAGGTTAACTAACGGGCACTAGGTCTATCTAGGTTAACTAGCGGGCACTTGGACTATCTAGGTTACCTAGCAGGCAATTGGATTATGAAGGATGCCTAGCGGGCACTTGGACTATCTAGGTTACCTAGCAGGCACGTGGACTATGTAGGTTAACTAGCGGACACTTGCACGATCTAGGTTAACTAGAGGGCCCATGGATTATGTAGGTTTACTAGCAGGCACTTGGACTATCTAGGTTAACTAGCAGGCACTTGGACTATGGAGTTTCCATAGCGGGCATTTGGACTATTTAGGTTACCATCGGGGAACTTGGACTATGTATGTTACCTAGCGGGCACTTGGACTATGTACGTCCCCTAGTGGGCACTTGGACTATCTAGGTAAACTAACGGACACTTGGACTATGTAGGTTGCCTAGCGGGCACTTGGACTATGTAGATTCCCTAGCGGGCACTTGGATTATGTAGGTTCCCTATCGGGCACTTGGATTATGTAGGTTCCCTATCGGGCACTTGGACTATCTGGGTTAACTAGCGGGCACTTGGACTGTCTAGGTAACCTAGCGGGCACTTGGACTATCTAGGTTAACGAACGGGCACTTGGACTATGTAGGAAACCTAGCGGGCACTTGGACTGTCTAGGTTACCTAGCGGGCACTTTGACTATCTAGGTTAACTAGCGGGCCCTTGGACTATGTAGGTTAACTAGCGGGAACTTGGACTATCTAGGTTAACTAACGGGTTCTTGGACTATGTAGGTTAACTAGCGGGCACTTGGACTATCTAGGTTAACTAGCTGACCTTGGACTATGTAGGTTAACTAGCGGGCACTTGGACTATCTAGGTTAACTAGCGGGCACTTGCACAATGCAGGTTCCCTAGCGGACAGTTTGACTATGTAGGTTCCCTAGCGGGCACTTGGACTATATAGGTTCCCTATGGGTACTTGGAATATCTAGGATCCCTAACGGGCACTTGGAATATATAGGTTCAATATCGGGCATTTGGACTATGTAGGTTCCTCCGCGGGCATTTGGACTGTGTAGGTTCCCTATCGGGCATTGGACTATGTAGGTTAACTAGCAGGACCTTGGACTATCTGGGTTACCTAGCGGGCACTTGGACTATCTAGGTTACCTAGCGGGCACTTGGACTATGTACGTACCCTAGCGGGCACTTGAACTATCTAGGTTAACTAGAGTGCCCTTGGACTATGTAGGTTAACTAGCGGGCACTTGGATTATCTAGGTTAACTAGCGGGCACTTGGACGATCTAGGTTAAATAGCGGGCACTTGGACTATCTAGGTTAACTAGCGGGCACTTGGACTATCTAGATTAACTAGCGGGCCTTTGGATTATCTAGGTTAACTAGCGGGCACTTGGACTATCTAGGTTAACTAGAGTGCCCTTGGACTATGTAGGTTAACTAGCGGGCACTTGGATTATCTAGATTAACTAGCGGGCACTTGGACGATCTAGGTTAAATAGCGGGCACTTGGACTATCTAGGTTAACTAGCGGGCCCTTGGACTATCTAGGTTTACTAGCGGGCACTTGAACTATCTAGGTTAACTAGCGGGCACTTGGACTATGTAGTTTCCCTAGCAGGCATTTGGATTACTTAGGTTACCTAGTGGGCACTTGGACTATGTAGGTTACCTAGCAGGCACTCGGACTATGTAGGTTCCCTAGCGGGCACTTGGACTATTTAGGTTACCTAGCAGGCACTTTGACTATCTAGGTTAACTAACGGGCACTTGGACTATGTAGGTTGCCTAGCGAGCACTTGGACTACGTAGGTTCCCTAGCGGTCACTTGGACTATGTAGGTTCCCTATCGGGTACTTGGACTATCTAGGTTAACTAGCGGGCACTTGGACTATCTAGGTTATCTAGCACGCACTTGTTTTATGAAGGATCCCTAGCGGGCACTTGGACTATCTAGTTTACCTAGCGGGCACTTGGACTGTGTAGGTTAACTAGCGGACACTTGCACGATCTAGGTTAACGAGCGGGCCCTTGAACTATGTAGGTTAACTAGCGGGCCCATGGATTATGTAGGTTTACTTGCAGGCACTTGGACTATCTAGGTTAACTAGCAGGCACTTGGACTATGTAGTTTCCCTAGCGGGCATTTGGACTATTTAGGTTACCATTGGGAACATGGACTATGTAGGTTACCTAGCGGGCACTTGGACTATGTACGTCCCCTAGTGGGCACTTGGACTATCTAGGTTAACTAACGGGCACTTGGACTATGTAGTTTCCCTAGCGGGCATTTGGATTATTTAGGTTACCTAGCGGGCACTTGGACTATGTAGGTTAACTAGAAGGCACTTGGACTATCAAGGTTACCTAGCGGGCTCTTGGACTATGTAGGTTACCACGGGCACTTGGACTATCTAGGTTAACGAACGTGCACTTGGACTATGTAGGTAATCTAGCGGGCACTTGGACTGTCTAGGTTACCTAGCGGGCACTTGGCCTATCTAGGTTAACGATCGGGCACTTGGACTATGTAGGTAAACTAGCGGACACTTCGACTATCTAGGTTAGCTAACGGGCAATTGGACTATCTAGGTTACCTAGCGGGCACTTGGACTATGTAGGTTCCCTAGCGGGCACTTGGACAATTTAGGTTACCTAGCAGGCACTTTGACTATCTAGGTTAACTAACGGGCACTTGGACTATGTAGGTTGCCTAGCGAGCACTTGGACTATGTAGGTTCCCTAGCGGGCACTTGGACTCTGTAGGTTCCCTATCGGGTACTTGGACTGTCTACGTTAACTAGCTGGCAATTGGACTGTCTAGGCTAACTAGTGGGCACTTGGACTATGTAGTTTACCTAGCAGGCACTTGAACTATGTAGGTTATCTAGCGGGCACTTGGACTATCTAGGTTACCTAGAGAGCACTTGAAATATGTACATTCTCTAGCGGGCACTTGGGCTATCTACGTTACCTAGCGGGCACTTGGACTATGTAGGTTAACGCACGGGCACTTGGACTATGTAGGTAACCTAATGGTCACTTGGACTGTCTAGGTTACCTAACGGGGACTTGGACTATGTAGGTTAACTAGCGGGAACTTGGACAATGTAGGATTCTTATGGGACATTTGTACTACTTAGGTTAACTAGCGGGCACTTTGACTACCTAGGTTAACTAGCGGGCACTTGGACTATCTAGGTCAACTAGCGGGCCCTTGTACTATGTAGGTTAAGTAGCGGGCCCATGGACTATCTAGGTTAACTAACGGACCTTGGACTATGTAGGTTAACTAGCGGGAACATGGACTATTTAGGTTAACTAACGGGCACTAGGTCTATCTAGGTTAACTAGCGGGCACTTGGACTATCTAGGTTACCTAGCAGCCAATTGGATTATGAAGGATGCCTAGCGGGCACTTGGACTATCTAGGTTACCTATCAGGCACGTGGACTATGTAGGTTAACTAGCGGACACTTGCACGATCTAGGTTAACTAGAGGGCCCATGGATTATGTAGGTTTACTAGCAGGCACTTGGACTATCTAGGTTTACTAGCAGGCACTTGGACTATGTAGTTTCCCTAGCGGGCATTTGGAGTATTTAGGTTACCATCGGGGAACTTGGACTATGTATGTTACCTAGCGGGCACTTGGACTATGTACGTCCCCTAGTGGGCACTTGGACTATCTAGGTAAACTAACGGGCACTTGGACTATGTAAGTTGCCTAGCGGGCACTTGGACTATGTAGATTCCCTAGCGGGCACTTGGATTATGTAGGTTCCCTATCGGGCACTTGGATTATGTAGGTTCCCTATCGGGCACTTGGACTATGTAGGTTAACTAGCGGGCACTTGGACTGTCTAGGTAACCTAGCGGGCACTTGGACTATCTAGGTTAACGAACGGGCACTTGGACTATGTAGGTAACCTGGCGGGCACTTGGACTGTCTAGGTTACCTAGCGGGCACTTTGACTATCTAGGTTAACTAGCGGGCCCTTGGACCATGTAGGTTAACTAGCGGGAACATGGACTATCTAGGTTAACTAACGGGTTCTTGGACTATGTAGGTTAACTAGCGGGCACTTGGACTATCTAAGTTAACTAGCTGACCTTGGACTATGTAGGTTAACTAGCGGGCACTTGGACTATCTAGGTTAACTAGCGGGCACTTGCACAATGCAGGTTCCCTAGCGGACACGTTGACTATGTAGGTTCCCTAGCGGGCACTTGGACTATATAGGTTCCCTATGGGCACTTGGAATATCTAGGTTCCCTAACGGGCACTTGGAATATGTAGGTTCAATATCAGGCATTTGGACTATGTAGGTTCCTCCGCGGGCATTTGGACTGTGTAGGTTCCCTATCGGGCATTGGACTATGTAGGTTAACTAGCAGGACCTTGGACTATCTAGGTTACCTAGCGGGCACTTGGACTATCTAGGTTAACTAGCGGGCACTTGGACTATGTACGTACCCTAGCGGGCACTTGAACTATCTAGGTTACCTAGAGTGCCCTTGGACTATGTAGGTTAACTAGCAGGCACTTGGATTATCTAGGTTAACTAGCAGGAACATGGACGATCTAGGTTAAATAGCGGGCACTTGGACTATCTAGGTTAACTAGCGGGCACTTGGACTATCTAGATTAACTAGCGGGCCTTTGGACTATCTAGGTTAACTAGCGGGCACTTGGACTATCTAGGTTAACTAGAGTGCCCTTGGACTATGTAGGTTAACTAGCGGGCACTTGGATTATCTAGATTAACTAGCGGGCCCTTGGACTATCTAGGTTTACTAGCGGGCACTTGAACTATCTAGGTTAACTAGGGGGCACTTGGACTATGCAGTTTCCCTAGCAGGCATTTGGATTACTTAGGTTACCTAGTGGGCACTTGGACTATGTAGGTTACCTAGCAGGCACTTGGACTATGTAAGTTCCCTAGAGGGCACTTGGACTATTTAGGTTACCTAGCAGGCACTTTGACTATCTAGGTTAAATAACGGGCACTTGGACAATGTAGGTTGCCTAGCGAGCACTTCGACTACGTAGGTCCCCTAGCGGTCACTTGGACTATGTAAGTTCCCTATCGGGTACTTGGACTGTCTAGGTTAACTAGCGGTTACTTGGACTATCTAGGTTATCTAGCACGCACTTGGATTATGAAGGATCCCTAACGGGCACTTGGACTATCTAGTTTACCTATCGGGCACTTGGACTATGTAGGTTAACTAGCGGACACTTGCACGATCTACGTTAACGAGCGGGCCCTTGGACTATGTAGGTTAACTAGCGGGCCCATGGATTATGTAGGTTTACTTGCAGGCACTTGGACTATCTAGGTTAACTAGCAGGCACTTGGACTATGTAGTTTCCCTAGCGAGCATTTGGACTATTTAGGTTACCATTGGGAACTTGGACTATGTAGGTTACCTAGCGGGCACTTGGACTATGTACGTCCCCTAGTGGGCACTTGGAGTATCTAGGTTAACTAACGGGCACTTGGACTATGTAGTTTCCCTAGCGGGCATTTGGATTATTTAGGTTACCTAGCGGGCACTCGGTCTATGTAGGTTAACTAGAAGGCACTTGGACTATCAAGGTTACCTAGCGGGCCCTTGGACTATGTAGGTTACCAGCGGGCACTTGGCCTATCTAGGTTAACGAACGTGCACTTGGACTATGTAGGTAACCTAGCAGGCACTTGGACTGTCTAGGTTACCTAGCGGGCACTTGGCCAATCTAGGTTAATGAACGGGCACTTGGACTATGTAGGTTAACTAGCGGACACTTCGACTATCTAGGTTAGCTAACGGGCAATTGGACTATCTAGGTTACCTAGCGGGCACTTGGACTATGTAGGTTCCCTAGCGGGCACTTGGACTATTTAGGTTACCTAGCAGGCACTTTGACTATCTAGGTTAACTAACGGGCACTTGGACTATATAGGTTGCCTAGCGAGCACTTGGACTATGTACGTCCCCTAGCGGGCACTTGGACTATCTAGCTTAACTAGAGGGCCCTTGGACTATGTAGGTTAACTATCGGGCACTTGGATTATCTAGGTTTACCAGCGGGCACTTGGACGATCTAGGTTAACTAGCGGGCACTTGGACAATCTAGATTAACTAGCGGGCCCTTGGACTATCTAGGCTTACTAGCGGGCACTTGGATAATTTAGGTTACCTAGTGGGCACTTGGACTATGTAGGTTACCTAGCGGGCACTTGGACTATGTAGGTTAACTAGAAGGCACTTGGACTATCAAGGTTACCTAGCGGGCCCTTGGACTATGTAGGTTACCAGCGGGCACTTGGACTATCTTGGTTAACGAACGTGCACTTAGACTATGTAGGTAACCTAGCGGGCACTTGGACTGTCTAGGTTACCTAGCGGGCACTTGGCCTATCTAGGTTAACGAACGGGCTCTTGGACTATGTAGGTTACCTAGAGGGCACTTGGACTATGTAGGTTACCTAGAGGGCACTTGGACAATGTAGGATCCCTATCAGACATTTGGACTACTTAGGTTACCTAGCAGGCACTTGGACTATCTAGGTTAACGAACGGGCACTTGGACTATGTAGGTTCCCTAGTGGGCACTTGGACTATTTAGGTTACCTAGCAGGCACTTTGACTATCTAGGTTAACTAACGGGCACTTGGACTATGTAGGCTGCCTACCGAGCACTTGGACTATGTACGTCCCCTAGTGGGCACTTGGACTATCTAGCTTAACTAGAGGGCCCTTGGACTATGTAGGTTAACTATCGGGCACTTGGATTATCTAGGTCTACTAGCGGGCACTTGGACGATCTAGGTTAACTAGCAGGCACTTGGACAATCTAGATTAACTAGCGGGCACTTGGACTATCTAGGTTAACTAGCGGGCACTTGGACTATGTAGTTTCCCTAGCGGGCATTTGGATTATTTAGGTTACCTAGTGGGCTCTTGGACTATGTAGGTTACCTAGCGGGCACTTGGACTATGTAGGTTATCTAGAAGGCACTTGGACTATAAAGGTTACCTAGCGGGCCCTTGGACTATGTAGGTTACCAGCGGGCACTTGGACTATCTAGGTTAACGAAAGTGCACATGGACTATGTAGGTTGCCTAGCGGGCACTTGGACTGTCTAGGTTACCTAGCGGGCACTTGGACTATATAGGTTACCTAGCAGGCACTTTGACTATCTAGGTTAACTAATGGGCACTTGGACTATGTAGGTTCCCAGCGGGCACTTGGACTATGTAGGTTCCCTATCGGGTACTTGGACTGTCTAGGTTAACTAGCGGGCCATTGCACTATGTAGGTTAACTAGCGGGCCCATGGATTATGTAGGTTTACTAGCGGGCACTTGGACTATCTAGGTTAACTAGCAGGCACTTGGACTATGTAGTTTCCCTAGCGGGCATTTGGACTATTTAGGTTACCATCGGGAACTTGGACTATGTAGGTTCCCTGTCGGGCACTAGGACTATGTAGGTTAACTAGCGGGCACTTGGACTATGTAGGTTAACTAGCGGGCACTTGGACTATCTAGGTTACCTAGAGGGCACTTGGACTGTCTAGGTAACCTAGACGGCACTTGGAATATCTAGGTTAACGAACGTGCACTTGGACTATGTAGGTAACCTAGCGGGCACTTGGAATGTCTAGGTTACCTAGCGGGCACTTTGACTATCTAGGTTAACGAACGGGCACTTGGACTATGAAGGTTACCTAGCGGGCACTTGGACTATGTAGGATCCCTATCAGACATATGGACTATTTAGGTTAACTAGCGGGCACTTGGACTATCTAGGTCAACTAGCGGGCCCTTGTACTATGTAGGTTAACTAGCGGGCACTTGGACTATATAGGTTAACTAACGGGCACTTGGACTATGTAGTTTCCCTAGCGGGCAATTGGATTATTTAGGTTAGCTAGTAGGCACTTGGACTATGTAAGTTAACTAGAAAGCACTTGGATTATCAAGGTTACCTAGCGGGCCCTTGGACTATATAGGTTACCAGCGGGCACTTGGCCTATCTAGGTTAACGAACGGGCACTTGGACTATGTAGCTTAACTAGCGGACACTTCGACTATCTAGGTTAGCTAACGGGCAATTGGACTATCTAGGTTACCCAGCGGGCACTTGGACTATGTAGGTTCCCTAGCGGGCACTTGGACTATTCAAGTTACCTAGCAGGCACTTTGAATATCTAGGTTAACTAACGGCCACTTGGACTATGTAGGTTGCCTAGCGGGTACTTGGACTGTCTAGGTTAACTAGCGGGCAATTGGACTGTCTAGGTTACCTAGTGGGCACTTGGACTATGTAGTTTACCTAGCGAGCACTTGGACTATGTAGGTTCCCTAGCGGGCACTTGGACTATGTAGGTTCCCTATCGGGTACTTGGACTGTCTAGGTTAACTAGCGGGCAATTGGACTGTCTAGGTTACCTAGTGGGCACTTGGACTATGTAGTTTACCTAGCAGGCACTTGGACTATGTAGGTTAACTAGCGGGTACTTGCACTATCTCGGTTACCTAGAGGGCACTTGGACTATGTACATTTTCTCGCGGGCACTTGGGCTATCTATGTTACCTAGCGGGCACTTGGACTATGTAGGTTAACGAACGGGCACTTGGACTATGTAGGTAACCTAATGGTCACTTGGACTGTCTAGGTTACCTAGCAGCGACTTGGACTATGTAGGTTAACTAGCAGGCACTTGGACTATGTAGGATCCCTATCGGACATTTGTACTACTTAGGTTAACTAGCGGGCACTTTGACTATCTAGGTTAACTAGCGGGCACTTGGACTATCTAGGTCAACTAGCGGGCCCTTGTACTAAGTAGGTTAACTAGCGGGCACTTGGACTATCTAGGTTACCTAACGGACCTTGACTATGTAGGTTAACTAGCGGGCCCTTGGACTATGTACGTCCCCTAGTGGGCACTTGGACTATCTAGGTTAACTAACGGGTACTAGGACTATCTAGGTTAACTATCGGGCACTTGGACTCTCTAGGTTACCTAGCAGGCAGTTGGATTATGAAGGATCCCTAGCGGGCACTTGGACTATCTAGGTCAACTAGCGGTCCCTTGTACTATGTAGGTTAAGTAGCGGGCCCATGGACTATCTAGGTTAACTAACGGACCTTGGACTATGTAGGTTAACTAGCGGGAACATGGACTATTTAGGTTAACTAACGGGCACTAGGTCTATCTAGGTTAACTAGCGGGCACTTGGACTATCTAGGTTACCTAGCAGGCAATTGGATGATGAAGGATGCCTAGCGGGCACTTGGACTATCTAGGTTACCTAGCAGGCACGTGGACTATGTAGGTTAACTAGCGGACACTAGCACGATCTAGGTTAACTAGAGGGCCCATGGATTATGTAGGTTTACTAGCAGGCACTTGGACTATCTAGGTTTACTAGCAGGCACTTGGTCTATGTAGTTTCCCTAGCGGGCATTTGGACTATTTAGGTTACCATCGGGGAACTTGGACTATGTATGTTACCTAGCGGGCACTTGGACTATGTACGTCCCCTAGTGGGCACTTGGACTATCTAGGTAAACTAACGGGCACTTGGACTATGTAGGTTGCCTAGCGGGCACGTGGACTATGTAGATTCCCTAGCGGGCACTTGGATTATGTAGGTTCCCTATCGGGCACTTGGATTATGTAGGTTCCCTATCGGGCACTTGGACTATGTAGGTTAACTAGCGGGCACTTGGACTGTCTAGGTAACCTAGCGGGCACTTGGACTATCAAGGTTAACGAACGGACACTTGGACTATGTAGGTAACCTAGAGGGCACTTGGACTGTCTAGGTTACCTAGCGGGCACTTTGACTATCTAGGTTAACTAGCGGGCCCTTGGACTATGTAGGTTAACTAGCAGGAACTTGGACTATCTAGGTTAACTAACGGGTTCTTGGACTATGTAGGTTAACTAGCGGGCACTTGGACTATCTAGGTTAACTAGCTGACCTTGGACTATGTAGGTTAACTAGCGGGCACTTGGACTATCTAGGTTAACTAGCGGGCACTTGCACAATGCAGGTTCCCTAGCGGACACGTTGACTATGTAGGTTCCCTAGCGGGCACTTGGACTATATAGGTTCCCTATGGGCACTTGGAATATCTAGGTTCCCTAACGGGCACTTGGAATATGTAGGTTCAATATCAGGCATTTGGACTATGTAGGTTCCTCCGCGGGCATTTGGACTGTGTAGGTTCCCTATCGGGCATTGGACTATGTAGGTTAACTAGCAGGACCTTGGACTATCTAGGTTACCTAGCGGGCATTTGGACTATCTAGGTTACCTAGCGGGCACTTGGACTATGTACGTACCCTAGCGGGCACTTGAACTATCTAGGTTACCTAGAGTGCCCTTGGACTATGTAGGTTAACTAGCGGGCACTTGGATTATCTAGGTTAACTAGCGGGAACTTGGACGATCTAGGTTAAATAGCGGGCACTTGGACTATCTAGGTTAACTAGCGGGCACTTGGACTATCTAGATTAACTAGCGGGCCCTTGGACTATCTAGGTTAACTAGCGGGCACTTGGACTATCTAGGTTAACTAGAGTGCCCTTGGACTATGTAGGTTAACTAGCGGGCACTTGGATTATCTAGATTAACTAGCGGGCCCTTGGACTATCTAGGTTTACTAGCGGGCACTTGAACTATTAGGTTACCTAGCGGGCACTTGAACTATGTAGTTTCCCTAGCAGGCATTTGGATTACTTAGGTTACCTAGTGGGCACTTGGACTATGTAGGTTACCTAGCAGGCACTTGGACTATGTAAGTTCCCTAGAGGGCACTTGGACTATTTAGGTTACCTAGCAGGCACTTTGACTATCTAGGTTAAATAACGGACACTTGGACTATGTAGGTTGCCTAGCGAGCACTTCGACTACGTAGGTTCCCTAGCGGTCACTTGGACTATGTAGGTTCCCCATCGGGTACTTGGACTGTCTAGGTTAACTAGCGGTTACTTGGACTATCTAGGTTATCTAGCACGCACTTGGATTATGAAGGATCCCTAGCGGGCACTTGGACTATCTAGTTTACCTAGCGGGCACTTGGACTATGTAGGTTAACTAGCGGACACTTGCACGATCTAGGTTAACGAGCGGGCCCTTGGACTGTGTAGGTTATTAGCGGGCCAATGGATTATGTAGGTTTACTTGCAGGCACTTGGACTATCTAGGTTAACTAGCAGGCACTTGGACTATGTAGTTTCCCTAGCGGGCATTTGGACTATTTAGGTTACCATTGGGAACTTGGACTATGTAGGTTACCTAGCGGGCACTTGGACTATGTATGTCCCCTAGTGGGCACTTGGAGTATCTAGGTTAACTAACGGGCACTTGGACTATGTAGTTTCCCTAGCGGGCATTTGGATTATTTAGGTTACCTAGCGGGCACTCGGTCTATGTAGGTTAACTAGAAGGCACTTGGACTATCAAGGTTACCTAGCGGGCCCTTGGACTATGTAGGTTACCAGCGGGCACTTGGCCTATCTAGGTTAACGAACGTGCACTTGGACTATGTAGGTAACCTAGCAGGCACTTGGACTGTCTAGGTTACCTAGCGGGCACTTGGCCAATCTAGGTTAATGAACGGGCACTTGGACTATGTAGGTTAACTAGCGGACACTTCGACTATCTAGGTTAGATAACGGGCAATTGGACTATCTAGGTTACCTAGCGGGCACTTGGACTATGTAGGTTCCCTAGCGGGCACTTGGACTATTTAGGTTACCTAACAGGCACTTTGACTATCCAGGTTAACTAACGGGCACTTGGACTATGTAGGTTGCCTAGCGAGCACTTGGACTATGTACGTCCCCTAGCGGGCACTTGGACTATCTACCTTAACTAGAGGGCCCTTGGACTATGCAGGTTAACTATAGGGCACTTGGATTATCTAGGTTTACCAGCGGGCACTTGGACGATCTAGGTTAACTAGCGGGCACTTGGACAATCTAGATTAACTAGCGGGCCCTTGGACTATCTAGGCTTACTAGCGGGCACTTGGATTATTTAGGTTACCTAGTGGGCACTTGGACTATGTAGGTTACCTAGCGGGCACTTGGACTATGTAGGTTAACTAGAAGGCACTTGGACTATCAAGGTTACCTAGCGGGCCCTTGGACTATGTAGGTTACCAGCGGGCACTTGGACTATCTTGGTTAACGAACGTGCACTTAGACTATGTAGGTAACCTAGCGGGCACTTGGACTGTCTAGGTTACCTAGCGGGCACTTGGCCTATCTAGGTTAACGAACGGGCTCTTGGACTATGTAGGTTACCTAGAGGGCACTTGGACTATGTAGGTTACCTAGAGGGCACTTGGACAATGTAGGATCCCTATCAGATATTTGGACTACTTAGGTTACCTAGCAGGCACTTGGACTATCTAGGTTAACGAACGGGCACTTGGACTATGTAGGTTCCCTAGTGGGCACTTGGACTATTTAGGTTACCTAGCAGGCACTTTGACTATCTAGGTTAACTAACGGGCACTTGGACTATGTAGGCTGCCTACCGAGCACTTGGACTATGTACGTCCCCTAGCGGGCACTTGGACTATCTAGCTTAACTAGAGGGCCCTTGGACTATGTAGGTTAACTATCGGGCACTTGGATTATCTAGGTTTACTAGCGGGCACTTGGACGATCTAGGTTAACTAGCAGGCACTTGGACAATCTAGATTAACTAGCGGGCACTTGGACTATCTAGGTTAACTAGCGGGCACTTGGACTATGTAGTTTCCCTAGCGGGCATTTGGATTATTTAGGTTACCTAGTGGGCTCTTGGACTATGTAGGTTACCTAGCGGGCACTTGGACTATGTAGGTTATCTAGAAGGCACTTGGACTATAAAGGTTACCTAGCTGGCCCTTGGACTATGTAGGTTACCAGCGGGCACTTGGACTATCTAGGTTAACGAAAGTGCACATGGACTATGTAGGTTGCCTAGCGGGCACTTGGACTGTCTAGGTTACCTAGCGGGCACTTGGACTATATAGGTTACCTAGCAGGCACTTTGACTATCTAGGTTAACTAATGGGCATTTGGACTATGTAGGTTCCCAGCCTGCACTTGGACTATGTAGGTTCCCTATCGGGTACTTGGACTGTCTAGGTTAACTAGCGGGCCATTGCACTATGTAGGTTAACTAACGGGCCCTTGGACTATGTAGGTTAACTAGCGGGCCCATGGATTATGTAGGTTTACTTGCAGGCACTTGGACTATCTAGGTTAACTAGCAGGCACTTGGACTATGTAGTTTCCCTAGCGGGCATTTGGACTATTTAGGTTACCATTGGGAACTTGGACTATGTAGGTTACCTAGCGGGCACTTGGACTATGTAGGTTAACTAGCGGACACTTGCAAGATCTAGGTTAACGAGCGGGCCCTTGGACTATGTAGTTTAACTAGCGGGCCCATGGATTATGTAGGTTTACTTGCAGGCACTTGGACTATCTAGGTTAACTAGCAGGCACTTGGACTATGTAGTTTCCCTAGCGGGCATTTTGACTATTTAGGATACCATTGGGAACTTGGACTATGTAGGTTACCTAGCGGGCACTTGGACTATGTACGTCCCCTAGTGGGCACTTGGACTATCTAGGTTAACTAACGGGCACTTGGACTATGTAGTTTCCCTAGCGGGCATTTGGATTATTTAGGTTACCTAGCGGGCACTCGGTCTATGTAGGTTAACTAGAAGGCACTTGGACTATCAAGGTTACCTAGCGGGCCCTTGGACTATGTAGGTTACCAGTGGGCACTTTGCCTATCTAGGTTAACGAACGTGCACTTGGACTATGTAGGTAACCTAGCAGGCACTTGGACTGTCTAGGTTACCTAGCGGGCACTTGGCCAATCTAGGTTAATGAACGGGCACTTGGACTATGTAGGTTAACTAGCGGACACTTCGACTATCTAGGTTAGCTAACGGGCAATTGGACTATCTAGGTTACCTAGCGGGCACTTGGACTATGTAGGTTCCCTAGCGGGCACTTGGACTATTTAGGTTACCTAGCAGGCACTTTGACTATCTAGGTTAACTAACGGGCACTTGGACTATGTAGGTTGCCTAGCGAGCACTTGGACTATGTACGTCCCCTAGCGGGCACTTGGACTATCTACCTTAACTAGAGGGCCCTTGGACTATGCAGGTTAACTATAGGGCACTTGGATTATCTAGGTTTACCAGCGGGCTCTTGGACGATCTAGGATAACTAGCGGGCACTTGGACAATCTAGATTAACTAGCGGGCCCTTGGACTATCTAGGCTTACTAGCGGGCACTTGGATTATTTAGGTTACCTAGTGGGCACTTGGACTATGTAGGTTACCTAGCGGGCACTTGGACTATGTAGGTTAACTAGAAGGCACTTGGACTATCAAGGTTGCCTAGCGGGCCCTTGGACTATGTAGGTTACCAGCGGGCACTTGGACTATCTTGGTTAACGAACGTGCACTTAGACTATGTAGGTAACCTAGCGGGCACTTGGACTGTCTAGGTTACCTAGCGGGCACTTGGCCTATCTAGGTTAACGAACGGGCTCTTGGACTATGTAGGTTACCTAGAGGGCACTTGGATTATGTAGGTTACCTAGAGGGCACTTGGACAATGTAGGATCCCTATCAGACATTTGGACTACTTAGGTTACCTAGCAGGCACTTGGACTATCTAGGTTAACGAATGGGCACTTGGACTATGTAGGTTCCCTAGTGGGCACTTGGACTATTTAGGTTACATAGCAGGCACTTTGACTATCTAGGTTAACTAACGGGCACTTGGACTATGTAGGCTGCCTACCGAGCACTTGGACTATGTACGTCCCCTAGCGGGCACTTGGACTATCTAGCTTAACTAGAGGGCCCTTGGACTATGTAGGTTAACTATCGGGCACTTGGATTATCTAGGTTTACTAGCGGGCACTTGGACGATCTAGGTTAACTAGCAGGCACTTTGACAATCTAGATTAACTAGCGGGCCCTTGGACTATCTAGGCTTAATAGCGGGCACTTGGACTATCTAGGTTAACTAGCGGGCACTTGGACTATGTAGGTTCCCTAGCGGGCATTTGGATTATTTAGGTTACCTAGTGGGCTCTTGGACTATGTAGGTTACCTAGCGGGCACTTGGACTATGTAGGTTATCTAGAAGGCACTTGGACTATAAAGGTTACCTAGCGGGCCCTTGGACTATGGAGGTTACCAGCGGGCACTTGGACTATCTAGGTTAACGAAAGTGCACATGGACTATGTAGGTTGCCTAGCGGGCACTTGGACTGTCTAGGTTACCTAGCGGGCACTTGGACTATATAGGTTACCTAGCAGGCACTTTGACTATCTAGGTTAACTAATGGGCACATGGACTATGTAGGTTCCCAGCGGGCACTTGGACTATGTAGGTTCCCTATCGGGTACTTGGACTGTCTAGGTTAACTAGCGGGCCATTGCACTATGTAGGTTAACTAGCGGGCCCATGGATTATGTAGGTTTACTAGCGGGCACTTGGACTATCTAGGTTAACTAGCAGGCACTTGGACTATGTAGTTTCCCTAGCGGGCATTTGGACTATTTAGGTTACCATCGGGAACTTGGACTATGTAGGTTCCCTATCGGGCACTTGGACTATGTAGGTTAACTAGCGGGCACTTGGACTATGTAGGTTAACTAGCGGGCACTTGGACTATCTAGGTTACCTAGCAGGCAATTGGATGATGAAGGATGCCTAGCGGGCACTTGGACTATCTAGGTTACCTAGCAGGCACGTGGACTATGTAGGTTAACTAGCGGACACTAGCACGATCTAGGTTAACTAGAGGGCCCATGGATTATGTAGGTTTACTAGCAGGCACTTGGACTATCTAGGTTTACTAGCAGGCACTTGGTCTATGTAGTTTCCCTAGCGGGCATTTGGACTATTTAGGTTACCATCGGGGAACTTGGACTATGTATGTTACCTAGCGGGCACTTGGACTATGTACGTCCCCTAGTGGGCACTTGGACTATCTAGGTAAACTAACGGGCACTTGGACTATGTAGGTTGCCTAGCGGGCACGTGGACTATGTAGATTCCCTAGCGGGCACTTGGATTATGTAGGTTCCCTATCGGGCACTTGGATTATGTAGGTTCCCTATCGGGCACTTGGACTATGTAGGTTAACTAGCGGGCACTTGGACTGTCTAGGTAACCTAGCGGGCACTTGGACTATCAAGGTTAACGAACGGACACTTGGACTATGTAGGTAACCTAGAGGGCACTTGGACTGTCTAGGTTACCTAGCGGGCACTTTGACTATCTAGGTTAACTAGCGGGCCCTTGGACTATGTAGGTTAACTAGCAGGAACTTGGACTATCTAGGTTAACTAACGGGTTCTTGGACTATGTAGGTTAACTAGCGGGCACTTGGACTATCTAGGTTAACTAGCTGACCTTGGACTATGTAGGTTAACTAGCGGGCACTTGGACTATCTAGGTTAACTAGCGGGCACTTGCACAATGCAGGTTCCCTAGCGGACACGTTGACTATGTAGGTTCCCTAGCGGGCACTTGGACTATATAGGTTCCCTATGGGCACTTGGAATATCTAGGTTCCCTAACGGGCACTTGGAATATGTAGGTTCAATATCAGGCATTTGGACTATGTAGGTTCCTCCGCGGGCATTTGGACTGTGTAGGTTCCCTATCGGGCATTGGACTATGTAGGTTAACTAGCAGGACCTTGGACTATCTAGGTTACCTAGCGGGCATTTGGACTATCTAGGTTACCTAGCGGGCACTTGGACTATGTACGTACCCTAGCGGGCACTTGAACTATCTAGGTTACCTAGAGTGCCCTTGGACTATGTAGGTTAACTAGCGGGCACTTGGATTATCTAGGTTAACTAGCGGGAACTTGGACGATCTAGGTTAAATAGCGGGCACTTGGACTATCTAGGTTAACTAGCGGGCACTTGGACTATCTAGATTAACTAGCGGGCCCTTGGACTATCTAGGTTAACTAGCGGGCACTTGGACTATCTAGGTTAACTAGAGTGCCCTTGGACTATGTAGGTTAACTAGCGGGCACTTGGATTATCTAGATTAACTAGCGGGCCCTTGGACTATCTAGGTTTACTAGCGGGCACTTGAACTATCTAGGTTAACGAGGGGGCACTTGGACTATGTAGTTTCCCTAGCAGGCATTTGGATTACTTAGGTTACCTAGTGGGCACTTGGACTATGTAGGTTACCTAGCAGGCACTTGGACTATGTAAGTTCCCTAGAGGGCACTTGGACTATTTAGGTTACCTAGCAGGCACTTTGACTATCTAGGTTAAATAACGGGCACTTGGACTATGTAGGTTGCCTAGCGAGCACTTCGACTACGTAGGTTCCCTAGCGGTCACTTGGACTATGTAGGTTCCCCATCGGGTACTTGGACTGTCTAGGTTAACTAGCGGTTACTTGGACTATCTAGGTTATCTAGCACGCACTTGGATTATGAAGGATCCCTAGCGGGCACTTGGACTATCTAGTTTACCTAGCGGGCACTTGGACTATGTAGGTTAACTAGCGGACACTTGCACGATCTAGGTTAACGAGCGGGCCCTTGGACTGTGTAGGTTAACTAGCGGGCCCATGGATTATGTAGGTTTACTTGCAGGCACTTGGACTATCTAGGTTAACTAGCAGGCACTTGGACTATGTAGTTTCCCTAGCGGGCATTTGGACTATTTAGGTTACCATTGGGAACTTGGACTATGTAGGTTACCTAGCGGGCACTTGGACTATGTATGTCCCCTAGTGGGCACTTGGAGTATCTAGGTTAACTAACGGGCACTTGGACTATGTAGTTTCCCTAGCGGGCATTTGGATTATTTAGGTTACCTAGCGGGCACTCGGTCTATGTAGGTTAACTAGAAGGCACTTGGACTATCAAGGTTACCTAGCGGGCCCTTGGACTATGTAGGTTACCAGCGGGCACTTGGCCTATCTAGGTTAACGAACGTGCACTTGGACTATGTAGGTAACCTAGCAGGCACTTGGACTGTCTAGGTTACCTAGCGGGCACTTGGCCAATCTAGGTTAATGAACGGGCACTTGGACTATGTAGGTTAACTAGCGGACACTTCGACTATCTAGGTTAGCTAACGGGCAATTGGACTATCTAGGTTACCTAGCGGGCACTTGGACTATGTAGGTTCCCTAGCGGGCACTTGGACGATTTAGGTTACCTAGCAGGCACTTTGACTATCCAGGTTAACTAACGGGCACTTGGACTATGTAGGTTGCCTAGCGAGCACTTGGACTATGTACGTCCCCTAGCGGGCACTTGGACTATCTACCTTAACTAGAGGGCCCTTGGACTATGCAGGTTAACTATAGGGCACTTGGATTATCTAGGTTTACCAGCGGGCACTTGGACGATCTAGGTTAACTAGCGGGCACTTGGACAATCTAGATTAACTAGCGGGCCCTTGGACTATCTAGGCTTACTAGCGGGCACTTGGATTATTTAGGTTACCTAGTGGGCACTTGGACTATGTAGGTTACCTAGCGGGCACTTGGACTATGTAGGTTAACTAGAAGGCACTTGGACTATCAAGGTTACCTAGCGGGCCCTTGGACTATGTAGGTTACCAGCGGGCACTTGGACTATCTTGGTTAACGAACGTGCACTTAGACTATGTAGGTAACCTAGCGGGCACTTGGACTGTCTAGGTTACCTAGCGGGCACTTGGCCTATCTAGGTTAACGAACGGGCTCTTGGACTATGTAGGTTACCTAGAGGGCACTTGGACTATGTAGGTTACCTAGAGGGCACTTGGACAATGTAGGATCCCTATCAGATATTTGGACTACTTAGGTTACTTAGCAGGCACTTGGACTATCTAGGTTAACGAACGGGCACTTGGACTATGTAGGTTCCCTAGTGGGCACTTGGACTATTTAGGTTACCTAGCAGGCACTTTGACTATCTAGGTTAACTAACGGGCACTTGGACTATGTAGGCTGCCTACCGAGCACTTGGACTATGTACGTCCCCTAGCGGGCACTTGGACTATCTAGCTTAACTAGAGGGCCCTTGGACTATGTAGGTTAACTATCGGGCACTTGGATTATCTAGGTTTACTAGCGGGCACTTGGACGATCTAGGTTAACTAGCAGGCACTTGGACAATCTAGATTAACTAGCGGGCACTTGGACTATCTAGGTTAACTAGCGGGCACTTGGACTATGTAGTTTCCCTAGCGGGCATTTGGATTATTTAGGTTACCTAGTGGGCTCTTGGACTATGTAGGTTACCTAGCGGGAACTTGGACTATGTAGGTTATCTAGAAGGCACTTGGACTATAAAGGTTACCTAGCTGGCCCTTGGACTATGTAGGTTACCAGCGGGCACTTGGACTATCTAGGTTAACGAAAGTGCACATGGACTATGTAGGTTGCCTAGCGGGCACTTGGACTGTCTAGGTTACCTAGCGGGCACTTGGACTATATAGGTTACCTAGCAGGCACTTTGACTATCTAGGTTAACTAATGGGCATTTGGACTATGTAGGTTCCCAGCCTGCACTTGGACTATGTAGGTTCCCTATCGGGTACTTGGACTGTCTAGGTTAACTAGCGGGCCATTGCACTATGTAGGTTAACTAACGGGCCCTTGGACTATGTAGGTTAACTAGCGGGCCCATGGATTATGTAGGTTTACTTGCAGGCACTTGGACTATCTAGGTTAACTAGCAGGCACTTGGACTATGTAGTTTCCCTAGCGGGCATTTGGACTATTTAGGTTACCATTGGGAACTTGGACTATGTAGGTTACCTAGCGGGCACTTGGACTATGTAGGTTAACTAGCGGACACTTGCAAGATCTAGGTTAACGAGCGGGCCCTTGGACTATGTAGTTTAACTAGCGGGCCCATGGATTATGTAGGTTTACTTGCAGGCACTTGGACTATCTAGGTTAACTAGCAGGCACTTGGACTATGTAGTTTCCCTAGCGGGCATTTTGACTATTTAGGATACCATTGGGAACTTGGACTATGTAGGTTACCTAGCGGGCACTTGGACTATGTACGTCCCCTAGTGGGCACTTGGACTATCTAGGTTAACTAACGGGCACTTGGACTATGTAGTTTCCCTAGCGGGCATTTGGATTATTTAGGTTACCTAGCGGGCACTCGGTCTATGTAGGTTAACTAGAAGGCACTTGGACTATCAAGGTTACCTAGCGGGCCCTTGGACTATGTAGGTTACCAGTGGGCACTTTGCCTATCTAGGTTAACGAACGTGCACTTGGACTATGTAGGTAACCTAGCAGGCACTTGGACTGTCTAGGTTACCTAGCGGGCACTTGGCCAATCTAGGTTAATGAACGGGCACTTGGACTATGTAGGTTAACTAGCGGACACTTCGACTATCTAGGTTAGCTAACGGGCAATTGGACTATCTAGGTTACCTAGCGGGCACTTGGACTATGTAGGTTCCCTAGCGGGCACTTGGACTATTTAGGTTACCTAGCAGGCACTTTGACTATCTAGGTTAACTAACGGGCACTTGGACTATGTAGGTTGCCTAGCGAGCACTTGGACTATGTACGTCCCCTAGCGGGCACTTGGACTATCTAGCTTAACTAGAGGGCCCTTGGACTATGCAGGTTAACAATCGGGCACTTGGATTATCTAGGTTTACCAGCGGGCTCTTGGACGATCTAGGATAACTAGCGGGCACTTGGACAATCTAGATTAACTAGCGGGCCCTTGGACTATCTAGGCTTACTAGCGGGCACTTGGATTATTTAGGTTACCTAGTGGGCACTTGGACTATGTAGGTTACCTAGCGGGCACTTGGACTATGTAGGTTAACTAGAAGGCACTTGGACTATCAAGGTTGCCTAGCGGGCCCTTGGACTATGTAGGTTACCAGCGGGCACTTGGACTATCTTGGTTAACGAACGTGCACTTAGACTATGTAGGTAACCTAGCGGGCACTTGGACTGTCTAGGTTACCTAGCGGGCACTTGGCCTATCTAGGTTAACGAACGGGCTCTTGGACTATGTAGGTTACCTAGAGGGCACTTGGATTATGTAGGTTACCTAGAGGGCACTTGGACAATGTAGGATCCCTATCAGACATTTGGACTACTTAGGTTACCTAGCAGGCACTTGGACTATCTAGGTTAACGAATGGGCACTTGGACTATGTAGGTTCCCTAGTGGGCACTTGGACTATTTAGGTTACATAGCAGGCACTTTGACTATCTAGGTTAACTAACGGGCACTTGGACTATGTAGGCTGCCTACCGAGCACTTGGACTATGTACGTCCCCTAGCGGGCACTTGGACTATCTAGCTTAACTAGAGGGCCCTTGGACTATGTAGGTTAACTATCGGGCACTTGGATTATCTAGGTTTACTAGCGGGCACTTGGACGATCTAGGTTAATTAGCAGGCACTTTGACAATCTAGATTAACTAGCGGGCCCTTGGACTATCTAGGCTTAATAGCGGGCACTTGGACTATCTAGGTTAACTAGCGGGCACTTGGACTATGTAGGTTCCCTAGCGGGCATTTGGATTATTTAGGTTACCTAGTGGGCTCTTGGACTATGTAGGTTACCTAGCGGGCACTTGGACTATGTAGGTTATCTAGAAGGCACTTGGACTATAAAGGTTACCTAGCGGGCCCTTGGACTATGTAGGTTACCAGCGGGCACTTGGACTATCTAGGTTAACGAAAGTGCACATGGACTATGTAGGTTGCCTAGCGGGCACTTGGACTGTCTAGGTTACCTAGCGGGCACTTGGACTATATAGGTTACCTAGCAGGCACTTTGACTATCTAGGTTAACTAATGGGCACATGGACTATGTAGGTTCCCAACGGGCACTTGGACTATGTAGGTTCCCTATCGGGTACTTGGACTGTCTAGGTTAACTAGCGGGCCATTGCACTATGTAGGTTAACTAGCGGGCCCATGGATTATGTAGGTTTACTAGCGGGCACTTGGACTATCTAGGTTAACTAGCAGGCACTTGGACTATGTAGTTTCCCTAGCGGGCATTTGGACTATTTAGGTTACCATCGGGAACTTGGACTATGTAGGTTCCCTATCGGGCACTTGGACTATGTAGGTTAACTAGCGGGCACTTGGACTATGTAGGTTAACTAGCGGGCACTTGGACTATCTAGGTTACCTAGAGGGCACTTGGACTGTCTATGTAACCTAGACGGCACTTGGACTATCTAGGTTAACGAACGTGCACTTGGACTATGTAGGTAACCTAGCGGGCACTTGGACTGTCTAGGTTACCTAGTGGGCACATGGCCTATCTAGATTAACGAACGGGCACTTGGACTATGTAGATTACCAGCGGGCACTTGGACTATGTAGGATCCCTATCGGACATTTGGACTACTTAGGTTACCTAGCGGTCACTTGGATTATCTAGGTTAACGAACGGGCACTTGGACTATGTAGGTTAACTAGCGGACACTTCCACTATGTAGGTTAGCTAACGGGCAATTGGACTATCTAGGTTACCTAGCGGGCACTTGGACTATGTAGGTTCCCTAGCGGGCACTTGGACTATGTAGGTTCCTTATCGGGCATTGGACTATGTAGGTTAACTAGCAGGACCTTGGACTATCTAGGTTACCTAGCAGGCACTTGGACTATGTAGGTTAACTAGCGGGCACTTGGACAATCTAGGTTACCTAGCGGGCACTTGAACTATGTACATACCCTAGCGGGCATTTGGACTATTTAGGTTACCTAGCGGGCACTTGGACTATGTACGTACCCTAGCGGGCACTTGGACTATCTAGGTTAACTAGAGGGCCCTTGGACTATGTAGGTTAACTAGCGGGCACTTGGATTAGCTAGGTTAACTAGCGGGCACTTGGACTATCTAGATTAACTAGCGGTGCTTTGGACTATCTAGGTTATGTAGCGGGCACTTGGACTATCTAGGTTAACTAGCGGGCACTTGGACCATCTAGATTAACTAGCGGGCACTTGGACTATCTAAGTTTTCTAGCGGGCACTTGGATTATCTAGGTTAACTAGCGGGCACTTGGACTATGTAGGTTCCCAGCAGGCACTTGGACTATGTAGGTTCCCTATCGGGTACTTGGACTGTCTAGGTTAACTAGCGGGCCATTGCACTATGTAGGTTAACTAGCGGGCCCATGGATTATGTAGGTTTACTAGCGGGCACTTGGACTATCTAGGTTAACTAGCAGGCACTTGGACTATGTAGTTTCCCTAGCGGGCATTTGGACTATTTAGGTTACCATCGGGAACTTGGACTATGTAGGTTCCCTATCGGGCACTTGGACTATGTAGGTTAACTAGCGGGCACTTGGACTATGTAGGTTAACTAGCGGGCACTTGGACTGTCTAGGTAACCTAGACGGCACTTGGACTATCTAGGTTAACGAACGTGCACTTGGACTATGTAGGTAACCTAACGGGCACTTGGATTGTCTAGGTTACCTAGCGGGCACTTTGACTATCTAGGTTAACGAACGGGCACTTGGACTATGAAGGTTACCTAGCGGGCACTTGGACTATGTAGGATCCCTATCAGACATATGGACTATTTAGGTTAACTAGCGGGCACTTGGACTATCTAGGTTAACTAGCGGGCACTTGGACTATATAGGTTAACTAGCGGACCTTGGACTATGTAGGTTAACTAGCGGGCACTTGGACTATCTAGGTTTCCTAGACGGCACTCGGACTATGTACATACCCTAGCGCGCACTTGGACTATCTAGGTTACCTAGCGGGCACTTGGACTATGTACGTCCCCTAGTGGGCACTTGGACTATCTAGGTTAACTAACGGGCACTTGGACTATGTAGTTTCCCTAGCGGGCATTTGTTTTATTTAGGTTACCTAGTGGGCACTTGGACTATGTAGGTTACCTAGCGGGCACTTGGACCATATACGTCCCCTAGTGGGCACTTGAACTATCTAGGTTAACTAACGGGCACTTGAACTATGTAGGTTGCCTAGCGGGCACTTGGACTATGTAGGTTCCCTATCGGGCATTTGGACTATGTAGGTTAACGAACGGGCACTTGGACTATGTAGGTAACCTAACGGGCAATTTTACTGTCTAGGTTACCCAGCGGGCAGTTTGACTATCTAGGTTAACAAATGTGCACTTGGACTATGTAGGGTACCTTGCGGGCACTTGGACTATCTAGGTCAACTAGCGGGCCCTTGTACTATGTAGGTTAACTAGCGGGCACTTGGACTATATAGGTTAACTAACGGGCACTTGGACTATGTAGTTTCCCTAGCGGGCAATTGGATTATTTAGGTTAGCTAGTAGGCACTTGGACTATGTAAGTTAACTAGAAAGCACTTGGATTATCAAGGTTACCTAGCGGGCCCTTGGACTATGTAGGTTACCAGCGGGCACTTGGCCTATCTAGGTTAACGAACGGGCACTTGGACTATGTAGCTTAACTAGCGGACACTTCGACTATCTAGGTTAGCTAACGGGCAATTGGACTATCTAGGTTACCCAGCGGGCACTTGGACTATGTAGGTTCCCTAGCGGGCACTTGGACTATTCAGGTTACCTAGCAGGCACTTTGAATATCTAGGTTAACTAACGGCCACTTGGACTATGTAGGTTGCCTAGCGGGTACTTGGACTGTCTAGGTTAACTAGCGGGCAATTGGACTGTCTAAGTTACCTAGTGGGCACTTGGACTATGTAGTTTACCTAGCGAGCACTTGGACTATGTAGGTTCCCTAGCGGGCACTTGGACTATGTAAGTTCCCTATCGGGTACTTGGACTGTCTAGGTTAACTAGCGGGCAATTGGACTGTCTATGTTACCTAGTGGGCACTTGGACTATGTAGTTTACCTAGCAGGCACTTGGACTATGTAGGTTAACTAGCGGGCACTTGGACTATCTCGGTTACCTAGAGGGCACTTGGACTATGTACATTTTCTCACGGGCACTTGGGCTATCTACGTTACCTAGCGGGCACTTGGACTATGTAGGTTAACGAACGGGCACTTGGACTATGTAGGTAACCTAATGGTCACTTGGACTGTCTAGGTTACCTAGCAGCGACTTGGACTATGTAGGTTAACTAGCGGTCACTTGGACTATGTAGGATCCCTATCGGACATTTGTACTACTTAGGTTAACTAGCGGGCACTTTGACTGTCTAGGTTAACTAGCGGGCACTTGGACTATCTAGGTCAACTAGCGGGCCCTTGTACTATGTAGGTTAACTAGCGGGCACTTGGACTATCTAGGTTAACTAACGGACCTTGACTATGTAGGTTAACTAGCGGGCCCTTGGACTATGTACGTCCCCTAGTGGGCACTTGGACTATCTAGGTTAACTAACGGGTACTAGGACTATCTAGGTTAACTATCGGGCACTTGGACTCTCTAGGTTACCTAGCAGGCACTTGGATTATGAAGGATCCCTAGCGGACACTTGGACTATCTAGGTCAACTAGCGGGCCCTTGTACTATGTAGGTTAAGTAGCGGGAAAATGGACTATTTAGGTTAACTAACGGGCACTAGGTCTATCTAGGTTAACTAGCGGGCACTTGGACTGTCTAGGTAACCTAGCAGGCACTTGGACTACCTAGGTTAACGAACGGGCACTTGGACTATGTAGGTAACCTAGTGGGCACTTGCACTGTCTAGTTTACCTAGCGGGCACTTTGATTATCTAGGTTAACGAACGGGCACTTGGACTATGTAGGTTTCCTAGCGGGCACTTGGACTCTGTAGGATCCCTATCGGACATTTGGATTACTTAGGTTAACTAGCGGGCACTTGGACTATCTAGGTTAACTAGCGGGCACTTGGACTATATAGGTCAACTAGCGGGCCCTTGTACTATGTAGGTTAACTAGCGGGCCCTTAGACTATGTAGGTTAACTAGCGGGCACTTGGACTATCTAGGTTTCCTAGCCGGCACTCGGACTATGTACGTCCCCTAGTGGGCACTTGGACTATCTAGGTTAACTAACGGGCACTAGGACTATGTAGTTTCCCTAGCGGGCATTTGGATTATATAGGTTTCCTAGTGGGCACTGGGACTATGTAGGTTACCTAGCGGGCACTTGGACTATGTAGGTTAACTAGAAAGCACTTGGTCTATCAAGGTTACCTAGCGGGCCTTTGGACAATGTAGGTTACCAGCGGGCACTTGGACTTTCTAGGTTAACGAACGCGCACTTGGACTATGTAGGTAACCTAGCAGGCACTTGGACTGTCTAGGTTACCTAGCGGGCACTTGGCCTATCTAGATTAACTAACGGGCACTTGGACTATGTAGGTTAACTAGCGGACACTTCGACTATCTAGGTTAGCTAACGGGCAATTGGACTACCTAGGTTACCTAGCGGGCACTTGGACTATGTAGGTTCCCTAGCGGGCACTTGGACTATTTAGGTTACCTAGAAGGCACTTTGACTATCTAGGTTAACTAACGGGCACTTGGACTATGTAGGTTCCCTAGCGAGCACTTGGACTATGTACGTCCCCTAGCGGGCACTTGGACTATCTAGGTTAACTAGAGGGCCCTTTGACTATGTAGGTTAACTATCGGGCACTTGGATTATCTAGGTTAACTAGTGGGCACTTGGACGATCTAGGTTAACTAGTGGGCACTTGGACGATCTAGATTAACTAGCGGGCCCTTGGACTATCTAGGTTAACTCACGGGCACATGGATTATCTAAGTTAACTAGCGGGTACCTGGACTATCTAGGTTTACTAGCGGGGACTTGGACTATCTAGGTTAACTAGCGGGCACTTGGACTATGTAGGTTACCTAGCCGGCACTTGGACTATGTAGGTTAACTAGAAGGCATTTGGACTATCTAGGTTAACTAGCGGGCACTTGGACTATCTAGGTTAACTAGCGGGCACTTGGATTATGTAGTTTCCCTAGCGGGCATTTGGATTATTTAGGTTACGTAGTGGGCACTTGGACTATGTAGGTTACCTAGCGGGCACTTGGACTATGTAGGTTACCTAGCGGGCACTTGGACTATGTAGGTTATGTAGAAGGCATTTGGACTATAAAGGTTACCTAGCGGGCCCTTGGACTATGTAGGTTACCAGCGGGCACATGGACTATCTAGGTTAACGAACGTGCACTTGGACTATGTAGGTAACCTAGCGGGCACTTGGACTGTCTAGGTTACCTAGTGGGCACATGGCCTATCTAGATTAACGAACGGGCACTTGGACTATGTAGATTACCAGCGGGCACTTGGACTATGTAGGATCCCTATCGGACATTTGGACTACTTAGGTTACCTAGCGGTCACTTGGATTATCTAGGTTAACGAACGGGCACTTGGACTATGTAGGTTAACTAGCGGACACTTCCACTATGTAGGTTAGCTAACGGGCAATTGGACTATCTAGGTTACCTAGCGGGCACTTGGACTATGTAGGTTCCCTAGCGGGCACTTGGACTATGTAGGTTCCTTATCGGGCATTGGACTATGTAGGTTAACTAGCAGGACCTTGGACTATCTAGGTTACCTAGCAGGCACTTGGACTATGTAGGTTAACTAGCGGGCACTTGGACAATCTAGGTTACCTAGCGGGCACTTGAACTATGTACATACCCTAGCGGGCATTTGGACTATTTAGGTTACCTAGCGGGCACTTGGACTATGTACGTACCCTAGCGGGCACTTGGACTATCTAGGTTAACTAGAGGGCCCTTGGACTATGTAGGTTAACTAGCGGGCACTTGGATTAGCTAGGTTAACTAGCGGGCACTTGGACTATCTAGATTAACTAGCGGTGCTTTGGACTATCTAGGTTATGTAGCGGGCACTTGGACTATCTAGGTTAACTAGCGGGCACTTGGACCATCTAGATTAACTAGCGGGCACTTGGACTATCTAAGTTTTCTAGCGGGCACTTGGATTATCTAGGTTAACTAGCGGGCACTTGGACTATGTAGTTTCCCTAGCGGGCATTTGGATTACTTAGGTTACCTAGTGGGCACTTGGACTATGTAGTTTACGTTGCGGGCACTTGGACTATGTAGGTTAACTAGAAGGCACTTGGACTATCAAGGTTACCTAGCGGGCTCTTGGACTATGTAGGTTACCACGGGCACTTGGACTATCTAGGTTAACGAACGTGCACTTGGACTATGTAGGTAATCTAGCGGACACTTGGACTGTCTAGGTTACCTAGCGGGCACTTGGCCTATCTAGGTTAACGATCGGGCACTTGGACTATATAGGTTAACTAGCGGACACTTCGACTATCTAGGTTAGCTAACGGGCAATTGGACTATGTAGGTTCCCTAGCGGGCACTTGGACAATGTAGGTTCCCTATCGGGTACTTGGACTGTCTAGGTTAACTAGCTGGCAATTGGACTGTCTAGGTTAACTAGCGGGCCCTTGGACTATGTACGTCCCCTAGTGGGCACTTGGACTATCTAGGTTAACTAACGGGCACTAGGACTATCTAGGTTAACTAGCGGGCACTTGGACTATCTAGTTTACCTAGCAGGCACTTGGATTATGAAGGATACCTAGCGGGCACTTGGACTATCTAGGTTAACTAGCGGGCACGAGGACTATGTAGGTTAACTAGCGGACACTTGCACTATCTAGGTTAACTAGCGGACCCTTGTATTATGTAGGTTAACTAGCGGGCCCATGGATTATGTAGGTTTACTAGCAGGCACTTGGACGATCTAGGTTAACTAGCAGGCACTTGGACTATGTAGTTTCCCTAGCGGGCATTTGGACTATTTAGGTTACCATCGGGAACTTGGACTATGTAGGATACCTAGTGGGCACTTGGACTATGTACGTCCCCTAGTGGGCACTTGGACTATCTAGGTTAACTAACGGGCACTTGGACTATGTAGGTTGCCTAGCGGGCGCTTGGATTATGTAGGTTCCCTATCGGGCATTTGGATTATGTAGGATAACTAGCGGGCACTTGGACAGTCTAGGTAACCTAGCAGGCACTTGGACTATCTAGGTTAACGAACGGGCACTTGAACTATGTAGGTTACCTAGCGGGCACTTGGACTATGTAGGATCCCTATCGAACATTTGGACTACTTAGGTTAACTAGCGGGCACTTGGACTATCTAGGTTAACTAGCGGGCACTTGGACTATCTAGGTTAGCTAACGGGCAATTGGACTACCTAGGTTACCTAGCGGGCACTTGGACTATGTAGGTTCCCTAGCGGGCACTTGGACTATTTAGGTTACCTAGAAGGCACTTTGACTATCTAGGTTAACTAACGGGCACTTGGACTATGTAGGTTCCCTAGCGAGCACTTGGACTATGTACGTCCCCTAGCGGGCACTTGGACTATCTAGGTTAACTAGAGGGCCCTTTGACTATGTAGGTTAACTATCGGGCACTTGGATTATCTAGGTTAACTAGTGGGCACTTGGACGATCTAGGTTAACTAGTCGGCACTTGGACGATCTAGATTAACTAGCGGGCCCTTGGACTATCTAGGTTAACTCACGGGCACATGGATTATCTAAGTTAACTAGCGGGTACTTGGACTATCTAGGTTACCTAGAGGGCACTTGGACTATGTACGTTCCCAAGCGTTCACTTGGGCTATCTACTTTACCTAGCGGGCACTTGGACTATGTAGGTTAACGAACGGGCACTTTGACTATGTAGTTTCCCTAGCGAGCATTTGGACTATTTATGTTACCATCGGGAAAGTTGGACTATGTAGGTTACCTAGCGGGCACTTGGACTATGTACGTCCCCTAGTGGGCACTTGGTCTATCTAGGTTAACTAAAGGGCACTTGGACTATGTAGGTTGCCTAGCAGGCACTTGGACTATGTAGGTTCCCTATCGGGCACTTGGACTATGTAGGATAACTAGCGGGCACTTGGATTGTCTAGGTAACCTAGCAGGCACTTGGACTATCTAGGTTAACGAACGGGCACTTGAACTATGTAAGTTACCTAGCGGGCACTTGGACTATGTAGGATCCCTATCGAACATTTGGACTACTTAGGTTAACTAGCGGGCACTTGGACTATCTAGGTTAACTAGCGGGCACTTGGACTATCTAGGTCAATTAGCGGGCCCTTGTACTATGTAGGTTAACTAGCGGGCACTTGGACTATCTAGGTTTCCTAGCCGGCACTCGGACTATGTACATACCCTAGCGCGCACTTGGACTATCTAGGTTACCTAGCGGGAACTTGGACTATGTACGTCCCCTAGTGGGCACTTGGACTATCTAGGTTAACTAAAGGGCACTTGGACTATGTAGTTTCCCTAGCGGGCATTTGGATTATTTAGGTTACCTAGTGGGTACTTGGACTATGTAGGTTACCTAGCGGGCACTTGGACTATGTAAGTTAACTAGAAGGCACTTGGACTATCAAGGTTAACTAACGGGCACTTGAACTATGTAGGTTGCCTAGCAGACACTTGGACTATGTAGGTTCCCTATCGGGCACTTGGACTATGTAGGTTAACTAGCGGGCACTTGGACTATGTAGGTTAACTAGCGAGCACTTGGACTATCTAGGTTACCTAGAGGGCACTTGGACTGTCTAGGTAACCTAGACGGCACTTGGACTATCTAGGTTAACGAACGGGCACTTGGACTATGTAGGTAACCTAGCGGGCACTTGGAATGTCTAGGTTACCTAGCGGGCACTTTGACTATCTAGGTTAACGAACGGGCAATTGGACTATGAAGGTTACCTAGCGGGCACTTGGACTATGTAGGATCCCTATCAGACATATGGACTATTTAGGTTAACTAGCGGGCACTTGGACAATCTAGGTTAAATAGCGGGCACTTGGACTATATAGGTTAACTAGCGGACCTTGGACTATGTAGGTTAACTAGCGGGCACTTGGACTATCTAGGTTTCCTAGCCGGCACTCGGACTATGTACATACCCTAGCGCGCACTTGGACTATCTAGGTTACCTAGCGGGCTCTTAGACTATGTACGTCCCCTGGTGGGCACTTGGACTATCTAGGTTAACTAACGGGCACTTGGACTATGTAGTTTCCCTAGCGGGCAATTGGATTATTTAGGTTAGCTAGTAGGCACTTGGACTATGTAAGTTAACTAGAAAGCACTTGGATTATCAAGGTTACCTAGCGAGCCCTTGGACTATGTAGGTTACCAGCGGGCACTTGGCCTATCTAGGTTAACGAACGGGCACTTGGACTATGTAGCTTAACTAGCGGACACTTCGACTATCTAGGTTAGCTAACGGGCAATTGGACTATCTAGGTTACCCAGCGGGCACTTGGACTATGTAGGTTCCCTAGCGGGCACTTGGACTATTCAGGTTACCTAGAAGGCACTTTGAATATCTAGGTTAACTAACGGCCACTTGGATTATGTAGGTTGCCTAGCGGGTACTTGGACTGTCTAGGTTAACTAGCGGACAATTGGACTGTCTAGGTTACCTAGTGGGCACTTGGACTATGTAGTTTACCTAGCGAGCACTTGGACTATGTAGGTTCCCTAGCGGGCACTTGGACTATGTAGGTTCCTTATCGGGTACTTGGACTGTCTAGGTTAACTAGCGGGCAATTGGACTGTATATGTTACCTAGTGGGCACTTGGACTATGTAGTTTACCTAGCAGGCACTTGGACTATGTAGGTTAACTAGCGGGCACTTGGACTATCTCGGTTACCTAGAGGGCACTTGGACTATGTACATTTTCTCGCGGGCACTTGGGCTATCTACGTTACCTAGCGGGCACTTGGACTATGTAGGTTAACTAGAAAGCACTTGGTCTATCAAGGTTACCTAGCGGGCCTTTGGACAATGTAGGTTACCAGCGGGCACTTGGACTTTCTAGGTTAACGAACGGGCACTTGGACTATGTAGGTAACCTAGCAGGCACTTGGACTGTCTAGGTTACCTAGCGGGCACTTGGCCTATCTAGATTAACTAACGGGCACTTGGACTATGTAGGTTAACTAGCGGACACTTCGACTATCTAGGTTAGCTAACGGGCCCTTGGACAATGTAGGTTCCCTAGCGAGCACTTGGACTATGTACGTCCCCTAGCGGGCACTTGGACTATCTAGGTTAACTAGAGGGCCCTTTGACTATGTAGGTTAACTATCGGGCACTTGGATTATCTAGGTTAACTAGTGGGCACTTGGACGATCTAGGTTAACTAGTGGGCACTTGGACGATCTAGATTAACTAGCGGGCCCTTGGACTATCTAGGTTAACTCACGGGCACATGGATTATCTAAGTTAACTAGCGGGTACTTGGACTATCTAGGTTTACTAGCGGGCACTTGGACTATCTAGGTTAACTAGCGGGCACTTGGACTATGTAGGTTACCTAGCCGGCACTTGGACTATGTAGGTTAACTAGAAGGCATTTAGACTATCTAGGTTAACTAGCGGGCACTTGGACTATCTAGGTTAACTAGCGGGCACTTGGACTATGTAGTTTCCCTAGCGGGCATTTGGATTTTTTAGGTTACGTAGTGGGCACTTGGACTATGTAGGTTACCTAGCGGGCACTTGGACTATGTAGGTTACCAGCGGGCACATGGACTATCTAGGTTAACGAACGTGCACTTGGACTATGTAGGTAACCTAGCGGGCACTTGGACTGTCTAGGTTACCTAGTGGGCACATGGCCTATCTAGATTAACGAACGGGCACTTGGACTATGTAGGATCCCTATCGGACATTTGGACTACTTAGGTTACCTAGCGGTCACTTGGATTATCTAGGTTAACGAACGGGCACTTGGACTATGTAGGTTAACTAGCGGACACTTCCACTATGTAGGTTAGCTAACGGGCAATTGGACTATCTAGGTTACCTAGCGGGCACTTGGACTATGTAGGTTCCCTAGCGGGCACTTGGACTATGTAGGTTACTTATCGGGCATTGGACTATGTAGGTTAACTAGCAGGACCTTGGACTATCTAGGTTACCTAGCAGGCACTTGGACTATGTAGGTTAACTAGCGGGCACTTGGACAATCTAGGTTACCTAGCGGGCACTTGAACTATGTACATACCCTAGCGGGCACTTGGACTATTTAGGTTACCTAGCGGGCACTTGGACTATGTACGTACCCTAGCGGGCACTTGGACTATCTAGGTTAACTAGAGGGCCCTTGGACTATGTAGGTTAACTAGCGGGCACTTGGATTAGCTAGGTTAACTAGCGGGCACTTGGACTATCTAGATTAACTAGCGGTGCTTTGGACTATCTAGGTTATGTAGCGGGCACTTGGACTATCTAGGTTAACTAGCGGGCACTTGGACCATCTAGATTAACTAGCGGGCCCTTGGACTATCTAAGTTTACTAGCGGGCACTTGGATTATCTAGGTTAACTAGCGGGCACTTGGACTATGTAGTTTCCCTAGCGGGCATTTGGATTACTTAGGTTACCTAGTGGGCACTTGGACTATGTAGGTTACCTTGCGGGCACTTGGACTATGTAGGTTAACTAGAAGGCACTTGGACTATCAAGGTTACCTAGCGGGCTCTTGGACTATGTAGGTTACCACGGGCACTTGGACTATCTAGGTTAACGAACGTGCACTTGGACTATGTAGGTTAACTAGCGGACACTTCGACTATCTAGGTTAGCTAACGGGCAATTGGACTATGTAGGTTCCCTAGCGGGCACTTGGACAATGTAAGTTCCCTATCGGGTACTTGGACTGTCTAGGTTAACTAGCTGGCAATTGGACTGTCTAGGTTAACTAGCGGGCCCTTGGACTATGTACGTCCCCTAGTGGGCACTTGGACTATCTAGGTTAACTAACGGGCACTAGGACTATCTAGGTTAACTAGCGGGCACTTGGACTATCTAGTTTACCTAGCAGGCACTTGGATTATGAAGGATCCCTAGCGGGCACTTGGACTATCTAGGTTAACTAGCGGGTACGAGGACTATGTAGGTTAACTAGCGGACACTTGCAATATCCAGGTTAACTAGCGGACCCTTGTATTATGTAGGTTAACTAGCGGGCCCATGGATTATGTAGGTTTACTAGCAGGCACTTGGACGATCTAGGTTAACTAGCAGGCACTTGAACTATGTAGTTTCCCTAGCGGGCATTTGGACTATTTAGGTTACCATCGGGAACTTGGACTATGTAGGTTACCTAGCGGGCACTTGGACTATGTACGTCCCCTAGTGGGCACTTGGACTATCTAGGTTAACTAACGGGCACTTGGACTATGTAGGTTGCCTAGCGGGCACTTGGACTATGTAGGTTCCCTATCGGGCACTTGGACTATGTAGGATAACTAGCGGGCACTTGGACTGTCTAGGTAACCTAGCAGGCACTTGGATTATCTAGGTTAACGAACGGGCACTTGAACTATGTAGGTTACCTAGCGGGCACTTGGACTATGTAGGATCCCTATCGAACATTTGGACTACTTAGGTTAAATAGCGGGCACTTGGACTATCTAAGTTAACTAGCGGGCACTTGGACTATCTAGGTCAATTAGCGGGCCCTTGTACTATGTAGGTCAACTAGCGGGCACTTGGACTATCTAGGTTTCCTAGCCGGCACTCGGACTATGTACATACCCTAGCGCGCACTTGGACTATCTAGGTTACCTAGCGGGCACTTGGACTATGTACGTCCCCTAGTGGGCACTTGGACTATCTAGGTTAACTAAAGGGCACTTGGACTATGTAGTTTCCCTAGCGGGCATTTGGATTATTTAGGTTACCTAGTGGGTACTTGGACTATGTAGGTTACCTAGCGGACACTTGGACTATGTAGGTTAACTAGAAGGCACTTGGACTATCAAGGTTAACTAACGGGCACTTGAACTATGTAGGTTGCCTAGCGGACACTTGGACTATGTAGGTTCCCTATCAGGCACTTGGACTATGTAGGTTAACTAGCGGGCACTTGGACTATGTAGGTTAACTAGCGGGCACTTGGACTATCTAGGTTACCTAGAGGGCACTTGGACTGTCTAGGTAACCTAGACGGCACTTGGACTATCTAGGTTAACGAACGGGCACTTGGACTATGTAGGTAACCTAGCGGGCACTTGGAATGTCTAGGTTACCAAGCGGGCACTTTGACTATCTAGGTTAACGAACGGGCACTTGGACTATGAAGGTTACCTAGCGGGCACTTGGACTATGTAGGATCCCTATCAGACATATGGACTATTTAGGTTAACTAGCGGGCACTTGGACTATCTAGGTTAACTAGAGGGCAATTGGACTATATAGGTTAACTAGCGGACCTTGGACTATCTAGGTTAAATAGCGGGCACTTGGACTATATAGGTTAACTAGCGGACCTTGGAATATGTAGGTTAACTAGCGGGCACTTGGACTATCTAGGTTTCCTAGCCGGCACTCGGACTATGTACATACCCTAGCGCGCACTTGGACTATCTAGGTTACCTAGCGGGCACTTGGACTATGTACGTCCCCTAGTGGGCACTTGGACTATCTAGGTTAACTAACGGGCACTTGGACTATGTAGTTTCCCTAGCGGGCATTTGTTTTATTTAGGTTACCTAGTGGGCACTTGGTCTATGTAGGTTACCTAGCGGGCACTTGGACCATATAGGTCCCCTAGTGGGCACTTGGACTATCTAGGTTAACTAACGGGCACTTGAACTATGTAGGTTGCCTAGCGGGCACTTGGACTATGTAGGTTCCCTATCGGGCACTTGGACTATGGAGGTTAACGAACGGGCACTTGGACTATGTAGGTAACCTAACGGGCAATTGTACTGTCTAGGTTACCTAGCGGGCAGTTTGACTATCTAGGTTAACAAACGTGCACTTGGACTATGTAGGTTCCCTAGCGGGCACTTGGACTATGTAGGTTCCTTATCAGGCATTGGACTATGTAGGTTAACTAGCAGGACCTTGGACTATCTAGGTTACCTAGCAGGCACTTGGACTATGTAGGTTAACTAGCGGGCACTTGGACAATCTAGGTTACCTAGCGGGCACTTGAACTATGTACATACCCTAGCGGGCACTTGGACTATTTAGGTTACCTAGCGGGCACTTGGACTATGTACGTACCCTAGCGGGCACTTGGACTATCTAGGTTAACTAGAGGGCCCTTGGACTATGTAGGTTAACTAGCGGGCACTTGGATTAGCTAGGTTAACTAGCGGGCACTTGGACTATCTAGATTAACTAGCGGTGCTTTGGACTATCTAGGTTATGTAGCGGGCACTTGGACTATCTAGGTTAACTAGCGGGCACTTGGACCATCTAGATTAACTAGCGGGCCCTTGGACTATCTAAGTTTACTAGCGGGCACTTGGATTATCTAGGTTAACTAGCGGGCACTTGGACTATGTAGTTTCCCTAGCGGGCATTTGGATTACTTAGGTTACCTAGTGGGCACTTGGACTATGTAGGTTACCTTGCGGGCACTTGGACTATGTAGGTTAACTAGAAGGCACTTGGACTATCAAGGTTACCTAGCGGGCTCTTGGACTATGTAGGTTACCACGGGCACTTGGACTATCTAGGTTAACGAACGTGCACTTGGACTATGTAGGTTAATTAGCGGACACTTCGACTATCTAGGTTAGCTAACGGGCAATTGGACTATGTAGGTTCCCTAGCGGGCACTTGGACAATGTAAGTTCCCTATCGGGTACTTGGACTGTCTAGGTTAACTAGCTGGCAATTGGACTGTCTAGGTTAACTAGCGGGCCCTTGGACTATGTACGTCCCCTAGTGGGCACTTGGACTATCTAGGTTAACTAACGGGCACTAGGACTATCTAGGTTAACTAGCGGGCACTTGGACTATCTAGTTTACCTAGCAGGCACTTGGATTATGAAGGATCCCTAGCGGGCACTTGGACTATCTAGGTTAACTAGCGGGTACGAGGACTATGTAGGTTAACTAGCGGACACTTGCAATATCCAGGTTAACTAGCGGACCCTTGTATTATGTAGGTTAACTAGCGGGCCCATGGATTATGTAGGTTTACTAGCAGGAACTTGGACGATCTAGGTTAACTAGCAGGCACTTGAACTATGTAGTTTCCCTAGCGGGCATTTGGACTATTTAGGTTACCATCGGGAACTTGGACTATGTAGGTTACCTAGCGGGCACTTGGACTATGTACGTCCCCTAGTGGGCACTTGGACTATCTAGGTTAACTAACGGGCACTTGGACTATGTAGGTTGCCTAGCGGGCACTTGGACTATGTAGGTTCCCTATCGGGCACTTGGACTACTTAGGTTAAATAGCGGGCACTTGGACTATCTAAGTTAACTAGCGGGCACTTGGACTATCTAGGTCAATTAGCGGGCCCTTGTACTATGTAGGTCAACTAGCGGGCACTTGGACTATATAGGTTTCCTAGCCGGCACTCGGACTATGTACATACCCTAGCGCGCACTTGGACTATCTAGGTTACCTAGCGGGCACTTGGACTATGTACGTCCCCTAGTGGGCACTTGGACTATCTAGGTTAACTAAAGGGCACTTGGACTATGTAGTTTCCCTAGCGGGCATTTGGATTATTTAGGTTACCTAGTGGGTACTTGGACTATGTAGGTTACCTAGCGGACACTTGGACTATGTAGGTTAACTAGAAGGCACTTGGACTATCAAGGTTAACTAACGGGCACTTGAACTATGTAGGTTGCCTAGCGGACACTTGGACTATGTAGGTTCCCTATCAGGCACTTGGACTATGTAGTTTAACTAGCGGGCACTTGGACTATGTAGGTTAACTAGCGGGCACTTGAACTATCTAGGTTACCTAGAGGGCACTTGGACTGTCTAGGTAACCTAGACGGCACTTGGACTATCTAGGTTAACGAACGGGCACTTGGACTATGTAGGTAACCTAGCGGGCACTTGGAATGTCTAGGTTACCAAGCGGGCACTTTGACTATCTAGGTTAACGAACGGGCACTTGGACTATGAAGGTTACCTAGCGGGCACTTGGACTATGTAGGATCCCTATCAGACATATGGACTATTTAGGTTAACTAGCAGGCACTTGGACTATCTAGGTTAACTAGAGGGCAATTGGACTATATAGGTTAACTAGCGGACCTTGGACTTTCTAGGTTAAATAGCGGGCACTTGGACTATATAGGTTAACTAGCGGACCTTGGAATATGTAGGTTAACTAGCGGGCACTTGGACTATCTAGGTTTCCTAGCCGGCACTCGGACTATGTACATACCCTAGCGCGCACTTGGACTATCTAGGTTACCTAGCGGGCACTTGGACTATGTACGTCCCCTAGTGGGCACTTGGACTATCTAGGTTAACTAACGGGCACTTGGACTATGTAGTTTCCCTAGCGGGCATTTGTTTTATTTAGGTTACCTAGTGGGCACTTGGTCTATGTAGGTTACCTAGCGGGCACTTGGACCATATAGGTCCCCTAGTGGGCACTTGGACTATCTAGGTTAACTAACGGGCACTTGAACTATGTAGGTTGCCTAGCGGGCACTTGGACTATGTAGGTTCCCTATCGGGCACTTGGACTATGTAGGTTAACGAACGGGCACTTGGACTATGTAGGTAACCTAACGGGCAATTGTACTGTCTAGGTTACCTAGCGGGCAGTTTGACTATCTAGGTTAACAAACGTGCACTTGGACTATGTAGGGTACCTTGCGGGCACTTGGACTATCTAGGTCAACTAGCGGGCCCTTGTACTATGTAGGTTAACTAGCGGGCACTTGGACTATATAGGTTAACTAACGGGCACTTGTACTATGTAGTTTTCCTAGCGGGCAATTGGATTATTTAGGTTAGCTAGTAGGCACTTGGACTATGTAAGTTAACTAGAAAGCACTTGGATTATCAAGGTTACCTAGCGGGCCCTTGGACTATGTAGGTTACCAGCGGGCACTTGGCCTATCTAGGTTAACGAACGGGCACTTGGACTATGTAGCTTAACTAGCGGACACTTCGACTATCTAGGTTAGCTAACGGGCAATTGGACTATCTAGGTTACCCAGCGGGCACTTGGACTATGTAGGTTCCCTAGCGGGCACTTGGACTATTCAGGTTACCTAGCAGGCACTTTGAATATCTAGGTTAACTAACGGCCACTTGAACTATGTAGGTTGCCTAGCGGGTACTTGGACTGTCTAGGTTAACTAGCGGGCAATTGGACTGTCTAGGTTACCTAGTGGGCACTTGGACTATGTAGTTTACCTAGCGAGCACTTGGACTATGTAGGTTCCCTAGCGGGCACTTGGACTATGTAGGTTCCCTATCGGGTACTTGGACTGTCTAGGTTAACTAGCGGGCAATTGGACTGTCTAGGTTACCTAGTGGGCACTTGGACTATGTAGTTTACCTAGCAGGCACTTGGACTATGTAGGTTAACTAGCGGGAACTTGGACTATCTCGGTTACCTAGAGGGCACTTGGACTATGTACATTTTCTCGCGGGCACTTGGGCTATCTATGTTACCTAGCGGGCACTTGGACTATGTAGGTTAACGAACGGGCACTTGGACTATGTAGGTAACCTAATGGTCACTTGGACTGTCTAGGTTACCTAGCAGCGACTTGGACTATGTAGGTTAACTAGCAGGCACTTGGACTATGTAGGATCCCTATCGGACATTTGTACTACTTAGGTTAACTAGCGGGCACTTTGACTGTCTAGGTTAACTAGCGGGCACTTGGACTATCTAGGTCAACTAGCGGGCCCTTGTACTATGTAGGTTAACTAGCGGGCACTTGGACTATCTAGGTTAACTAACGGACCTTGACTATGTAGGTTAACTAGCGGGCCCTTGGACTATGTACGTCCCCTAGTGGGCACTTGGACTATCTAGGTTAACTAACGGGTACTAGGACTATCTAGGTTAACTATCGGGCACTTGGACTCTCTAGGTTACCTAGCAGGCACTTGGATTATGAAGGATCCCTAGCGGGCACTTGGACTATCTAGGTCAACTAGCGGGCCCTTGTACTATGTAGGTTAAGTAGCGGGAACATGGACTATTTAGGTTAACTAACGGGCACTAGGTCTATCTAGGTTAACTAGCGGGCACTTGGACTGTCTAGGTAACCTAGCAGGCACTTGGACTACCTAGGTTAACGAACGGGCACTTGGACTATGTAGGTAACCTAGTGGGCACTTGGACTGTCTAGTTTACCTAGCGGGCACTTTGACTATCTACGTTAACGAACGGGCACTTGGACTATGTAGGTTTCCTAGCGGGCACTTGGACTCTGTAGGATCCCTATCGGACATTTGGATTACTTAGGTTAACTAGCGGGCACTTGGACTATCTAGGTTAACTTGCGGGCACTTGGACTATCTAGGTCAACTAGCGGGCCCTTTTACTATGTAGGTTAACTAGCGGGCCCTTAGACTATGTAGGTTAACTAGCGGGCACTTGGACTATCTAGGTTTCCTAGCCGGCACTCGGACTATGTACATACCCTAGCACGCACTTTGACTATCTAGGTTACCTAGCGGGCACTTGGACTATGTACGTCCCCTAGTGGGCACTTGGACTATCTAGGTTAACTAACGGGCACTGGGACTATGTAGGTTACCTAGCGGGCACTTGGACTATGTAGGTTAACTAGAAACACTTGGTCTATCAAGGTTACCTAGCGGGCCTTTGGACAATGTAGGTTACCAGCGGGCACTTGGACTTTCTAGGTTAACGAACGCGCACTTGGACTATGTAGGTAACCTAGCAAGCACTTGGACTGTCTAGGTTACCTAGCGGGCACTTTACCTATCTAGATTAACTAACGGGCACTTGGACTATGTAGGTTAACTAGCGGACACTTCGACTATCTAGGTTAGCTAACGGGCAATTGGATTACCTAGGTTACCTAGCGGGCACTTGGACTATGTAGGTTCCCTAGCGGGCACTTGGACTATTTAGGTTACCTAGAAGGCACTTTGACTATCTAGGTTAACTAACGGGCACTTGGACTATGTAGGTTCCCTAGCGAGCACTTGGACTATGTACGTCCCCTAGCGGGCACTTGGACTATCTAGGTTAACTAGAGGGCCCTTTGACTATGTAGGTTAACTATCGGGCACTTGGATTATCTAGGTTAACTAGTGGGCACTTGGACGATCTAGGTTAACTAGTGGGCACTTGGACGATCTAGATTAACTAGCGGGCCCTTGGACTATCTAGGTTAACTAGCGGGCACTTGGACTATCTAGGTTAACTAGCGGGCACTTGGACTATGTAGTTTCCCTAGCGGGCATTTGGATTTTTTAGGTTACGTAGTGGGCACTTGGACTATGTAGGTTACCTAGCGGGCACTTGGACTATGTAGGTTACCTAGCGGGCACTTGGACTATGTAGGTTATCTAGAAGGCACTTGGACTATAAAGGTTACCTAGCGGGCCCTTGGACTATGTAGGTTACCAGCGGGCACATGGACTATCTAGGTTAACGAACGTGCACTTGGACTATGTAGGTAACCTAGCGGGCACTTGGACTGTCTAGGTTACCTAGTGGGCACATGGCCTATCTAGATTAACGAACGGGCACTTGGACTATGTAGGATCCCTATCGGACATTTGGACTACTTAGGTTACCTAGCGGTCACTTGGATTATCTAGGTTAACGAACGGGCACTTGGACTATGTAGGTTAACTAGCGGACACTTCCACTATGTAGGTTAGCTAACGGGCAATTGGACTATCTAGGTTACCTAGCGGGCACTTGGACTATGTAGGTTCCCTAGCGGGCACTTGGACTATGTAGGTTACTTATCGGGCATTGGACTATGTAGGTTAACTAGCAGGACCTTGGACTATCTAGGTTACCTAGCAGGCACTTGGACTATGTAGGTTAACTAGCGGGCACTTGGACAATCTAGGTTACCTAGCGGGCACTTGAACTATGTACATACCCTAGCGGGCACTTGGACTATTTAGGTTACCTAGCGGGCACTTGGACTATGTACGTACCCTAGCGGGCACTTGGACTATCTAGGTTAACTAGAGGGCCCTTGGACTATGTAGGTTAACTAGCGGGCACTTGGATTAGCTAGGTTAACTAGCGGGCACTTGGACTATCTAGATTAACTAGCGGTGCTTTGGACTATCTAGGTTATGTAGCGGGCACTTGGACTATCTAGGTTAACTAGCGGGCACTTGGACCATCTAGATTAACTAGCGGGCCCTTGGACTATCTAAGTTTTCTAGCGGGCACTTGGATTATCTAGGTTAACTAGCGGGCACTTGGACTATGTAGTTTCCCTAGCGGGCATTTGGATTACTTAGGTTACCTAGTGGGCACTTGGACTATGTAGGTTACCTTGCGGGCACTTGGACTATGTAGGTTAACTAGAAGGCACTTGGACTATCAAGGTTACCTAGCGGGCTCTTGGACTATGTAGGTTACCACGGGCACTTGGACTATCTAGGTTAACGAACGTGCACTTGGACTATGTAGGTAATCTAGCGGACACTTGGACTGTCTAGGTTACCTAGCGGGCACTTGGCCTATCTAGGTTAACGATCGGGCACTTGGACTATATAGGGTAACTAGCGGACACTTCGACTATCTAGGTTAGCTAACGGGCAATTGGACTATGTAGGTTCCCTAGCGGGCACTTGGACAATGTAGGTTCCCTATCGGGTACTTGGACTGTCTAGGTTAACTAGCTGGCAATTGGACTGTCTAGGTTAACTAGCGGGCCCTTGGACTATGTACGTCCCCTAGTGGGCACTTGGACTATCTAGGTTAACTAACGGGCACTAGGACTATCTAGGTTAACTAGCGGGCACTTGGACTATCTAGTTTACCTAGCAGGCACTTGGATTATGAAGGATACCTAGCGGGCACTTGGACTATCTAGGTTAACGAGCGGGCACGAGGACTATGTAGGTTAACTAGCGGACACTTGCACTATCTAGGTTAACTAGCGGACCCTTGTATTATGTAGGTTAACTAGCGGGCCCATGGATTATGTAGGTTTACTAGCAGGCACTTGGACGATCTAGGTTAACTAGCAGGCACTTGGACTATGTAGTTTCCCTAGCGGGCATTTGGACTATTTAGGTTACCATCGGGAACTTGGACTATGTAGGTTACCTAGCGGGCACTTGGACTATGTACGTCCCCTAGTGGGCACTTGGACTATCTAGGTTAACTAACGGGCACTTGGACTATGTAGGTTGCCTAGCGGGCGCTTGGACTATGTAGGTTCCCTATCGGGCACTTGGACTATGTAGGATAACTAGCGGGCACTTGGACAGTCTAGGTAACCTAGCAGGCACTTGGACTATCTAGGTTAACGAACGGGCACTTGAACTATGTAGGTTACCTAGCGGGCACTTGGACTATGTAGGATCCCTATCGAACATTTGGACTACTTAGGTTAACTAGCGGGCACTTGGACTATCTAGGTTAACTAGCGGGCACTTGGACTATCTAGGTTAGCTAACGGGCAATTGGACTACCTAGGTTACCTAGCGGGCACTTGGACTATGTACGTCCCCTAGCGGGCACTTGGACTATCTAGGTTAACTAGAGGGCCCTTTGACTATGTAGGTTAACTATCGGGCACTTGGATTATCTAGGTTAACTAGTGGGCACTTGGACGATCTAGGTTAACTAGTGGGCACTTGGACGATCTAGATTAACTAGCGGGCCCTTGGACTATCTAGGTTAACTCACGGGCACATGGATTATCTAAGTTAACTAGCGGTAATTGGACTATCTAGGTTTACTAGCGGGCACTTGGACTATCTAGGTTAACTAGCGGGCACTTGGACTATGTAGGTTACCTAGCCGGCACTTGGACTATGTAGGTTAACTAGAAGGCATTTGGACTATCTAGGTTAACTAGCGGGCACTTGGACTATCTAGTTTAACTAGCGGGCACTTGGACTATGTAGTTTCCCTAGCGGGCATTTGGATTATTTAGGTTACGTAGTGGGCACTTGGACTATGTAGGTTACCTAGCAGGCACTTGGACTATGTAGGTTACCTAGCGGGCACTTGGACTATGTAGGTTATCTAGAAGGCACTTGGACTATAAAGGTTACCTAGCGGGCCCTTGGACTATGTAGGTTACCAGCGGGCACATGGACTATCTAGGTTAACGAACGTGCACTTGGACTATGTAGGTAACCTATCGGGCACTTGGACTGTCTAGGTTACCTAGTGGGCACATGGCCTATCTAGATTAACGAACGGGCACTTGGACTATGTAGATTACCAGCGGGCACTTGGACTATGTAGGATCCCTATCGGACATTTGGACTACTTAGGTTACCTAGCGGTCACTTGGATTATCTAGGTTAACGAACGGGCACTTGGACTATGTAGGTTAACTAGCGGACACTTCCACTATGTAGGTTAGCTAAAGGGCAATTGGACTATCTAGGTTACCTAGCGGGCACTTGGACTATGTAGGTTCCCTAGCGGGCACTTGGACTATGTAGGTTCCTTATCGGGCATTGGACTATGTAGGTTAACTAGCAGGACCTTGGACTATCTAGGTTACCTAGCAGGCACTTGGACTATGTAGGTTAACTAGCGGGCACTTGGACAATCTAGGTTACCTAGCGGGCACTTGAACTATGTACATACCCTAGCGGGCACTTGGACTATTTAGGTTACTTAGCGGGCACTTGGACTATGTACGTACCCTAGCGGGCACTTGGACTATCTAGGTTAACTAGAGGGCCCTTGGACTATGTAGGTTAACTAGCGGGCACTTGGATTAGCTAGGTTAACTAGCGGGCACTTGGACTATCTAGATTAACTAGCGGTGCTTTGGACTATCTAGGTTATGTAGCGGGCACTTGGACTATCTAGGTTAACTAGCGGGCACTTGGACCATCTAGATTAACTCGCGGGCCCTTGGACTATCTAAGTTTACTAGCGGGCACTTGGATTATCTAGGTTAACTAGCGGGCACTTGGACTATGTAGTTTCCCTAGCGGGCATTTGGATTACTTAGGTTACCTAGTGGGCACTTGGACTATGTAGGTTACCTTGCGGGCACTTGGACTATGTAGGTTAACTAGAAGGCACTTGGATTATCAAGGTTACCTAGCGGGCTCTTGGACTATGTAGGTTACCACGGGCACTTGGACTATCTAGGTTAACGAACGTGCACTTGGACTATGTAGGTAATCTAGCGGACACTTGGACTGTCTAGGTTACCTAGCGGGCACTTGGCCTATCTAGGTTAACGATCGGGCACTTGGACTATGTAGGGTAACTAGCGGACACTTCGACTATCTAGGTTAGCTAACGGGCAATTGGACTATGTAGGTTCCCTAGCGGGCACTTGGACAATGTAGGTTCCCTATCGGGTACTTGGACTGTCTAGGTTAACTAGCTGGCAATTGGACTGTCTAGGTTAACTAGCGGGCCCTTGGACTATGTACGTCCCCTAGTGGGCACTTGGACTATCTAGGTTAACTAGCGGGCACTTGGACTATCTAGTTTACCTAGCAGGCACTTGGATTATGAAGGATCCCTAGCGGGCACTTGGACTATCTAGGTTAACTAGCGGGCACGAGGACTATGTAGGTTAACTAGCGGACACTTGCACTATCTAGGTTAACTAGCGGACCCTTGTATTATGTAGGTTAACTAGCGGGCCCATGGATTATGTAGGTTTACTAGCAGGCACTTGGACGATCTAGGTTAACTAGCAGGCACTTGGACTATGTAGTTTCCCTAGCGGGCATTTGGACTATTTTGGTTTCCATCGGGAACTTGGACTATGTAGGTTACCTAGCGGGCACTTGGACTATGTACGTCCCCTAGTGGGCACTTGGACTATCTAGGTTAACTAACGGGCACTTGGACTATGTAGGTTGCCTAGCGGGCACTTGGACTATGTAGGTTCCCTATCGGGCACTTGGACTATGTAGGATAACTAGCGGGCACTTGGATTGTCTAGGTAACCTAGCAGGCACTTGGACTATCTAGGTTAACGAACGGGCACTTGGACTATGTAGGTAACCTAGCGGGCACTTGGAATGTCTAGGTTACCTAGCGGGCACTTTGACTATCTAGGTTAACGAACGGGCACTTGGACTACGAAGGTTACCTAGCGGGCACTTGGACTATGTAGGATCCCTATCAGACATATGGACTATTTAGATTAACTAGCGGGCACTTGGACTATCTAGGTTAACTAGCGGGCACTTGGACTATATAGGTTAACTAGCGGACCTTGGACTATCTAGGTTAAATAGCGGGCACTTGGACTATATAGGTTAACTAGCGGACCTTGGACTATGTAGGTTAACTAGCGGGCACTTGGACTATCTAGGTTTCCTAGCCGGCACTCGGACTATGTACATACCCTAGCGCGCACTTGGACTATCTAGGTTACCTAGCGGGCTCTTAGACTATGTACGTCCCCTAGTGGGCACTTGGACTATCTAGGTTAACTAACGGGCACTTGGACTATGTAGTTTCCCTAGCGGGCAATTGGATTATTTAGGTTAGCTAGTAGGCACTTGGACTATGTAAGTTAACTAGAAAGCACTTGGATTATCAAGGTTACCTAGCGGGCCCTTGGACTATGTAGGTTACCAGCGGGCACTTGGCCTATCTAGGTTAACGAACGGGCACTTGGACTATGTAGCTTAACTAGCGGACACTTCGACTATCTAGGTTAGCTAACGGGCAATTGGACTATCTAGGTTACCCAGCGGGCACTTGGACTATGTAGGTTCCCTAGCGGGCACTTGGACTATTCAGGTTACCTAGAAGGCACTTTGACTATCTAGGTTAACTAACGGGCACTTGGACTATGTAGGTTCCCTAGCGAGCACTTGGACTATGTACGTCCCCTAGCGGGCACTTGGACTATCTAGGTTAACTAGAGGGCCCTTTGACTATGTAGGTTAACTATCGGGCACTTGGATTATCTAGGTTAACTAGTGGGCACTTGGACGATCTAGGTTAACTAGTGGGCACTTGGACGATCTAGATTAACTAGCGGGCCCTTGGACTATCTAGGTTAACTCACGGGCACATGGATTATCTAAGTTAACTAGCGGGTACTTGGACTATCTAGGTTTACTAGCGGGCACTTGGACTATCTAGGTTAACTAGCGGGCACTTGGACTATGTAGGTTACCTAGCCGGCACTTGGACTATGTAGGTTAACTAGAAGGCATTTGGACTATCTAGGTTAACTAGCGGGCACTTGGACTATCTAGGTTAACTAGCGGGCACTTGGACTATGTAGTTTCCCTAGCGGGCATTTCGATTATTTAGGTTACGTAGTGGGCACTTGGACTATGTAGGTTACCTAGCGGGCACTTCGACTATGTAGGTTATCTAGAAGGCACTTGGACTATAAAGGTTACCTAGCGGGCCCTTGGACTATGTAGGTTACCAGCGGGCACATGGACTATCCAGGTTAACGAACGTGCACTTGGACTATGTAGGTAACCTAGCGGGCACTTGGACTGTCTAGGTTACCTAGTGGGCACATGGCCTATCTAGATTAACGAACGGGCACTTGGACTATGTAGATTACCAGCGGGCACTTGGACTATGTAGGATCCCTATCGGACATTTGGACTACTTAGGTTACCTAGCGGTCACTTGGATTATCTAGGTTAACGAACGGGCACTTGGACTATGTAGGTTAACTAGCGGACACTTCCACTATGTAAGTTAGCTAACGGGCAATTGGACTATTAGGTTACCTAGCGGGCACTTGGACTATGTAGGTTCCCTTGCGGGCACTTGGACTATGTAGGTTCCTTATCGGGCATTGGACTATGTAGGTTAACTAGCAGGACCTTGGACTATCTAGGTTACCTAGCAGGGACTTGGACTATGAAGGTTAACTAGCGGGCACTTGGACAATCTAGGTTACCTAGCGGGCACTTGAACTATGTACATACCCTAGCGGGCACTTGGACTATTTAGGTTACCTAGCGGGCACTTGGACTATGTACGTACCCTAGCGGGCACTTGGACTATCTAGGTTAACTAGAGGGCCCTTGGACTATGTAGGTTAACTAGCGGGCACTTGGATTAGCTAGGTTAACTAGCGGGCACTTGGACTATCTAGATTAACTAGCGGTGCTTTGGACTATCTAGGTTATGTAGCGGGCACTTGGACTATCTAGGTTAACTAGCGGGCACTTGGACCATCTAGATTAACTAGCGGGCCCTTGGACTATCTAAGTTTACTAGCGGGCACTTGGATTATCTAGGTTAACTAGCGGGCACTTTGACTATGTAGTTTCCCTGGCGGGCATTTGGATTACTTAGGTTTCCTAGTGGGCACTTGGACTATGTAGGTTACCTTGCGGGCACTTGGACTATGTAGGTTAACTAGAAGGCACTTGGACTATCAAGGTTACCTAGCGGGTTCTTGGACTATGTAGGTTACCACGGGCACTTGGACTATCTAGGTTAACGAACGTGCACTTGGACTATGTAGGTTAACTAGCGGACACTTCGACTATCTAGGTTAGCTAACGGGCAATTGGACTATGTAGGTTCCCTAGCGGGCACTTGGACAATGTAAGTTCCCTATCGGGTACTTGGACTGTCTAGGTTAACTAGCTGGCAATTGGACTGTCTAGGTTAACTAGCGGGCCCTTGGACTATGTACGTCCCCTAGTGGGCACTTGGACTATCTAGGTTAACTAACGGGCACTAGGACTATCTAGGTTAACTAGCGGGCACTTGGACTATCTAGTTTACCTAGCAGGCACTTGGATTATGAAGGATCCCTAGCGGGCACTTGGACTATCTATGTTAACTAGCGGGTACGAGGACTATGTAGGTTAACTAGCGGACACTTGCAATATCCAGGTTAACTAGCGGACCCTTGTATTATGTAGGTTAACTAGCGGGCCCATGGATTATGTAGGTTTACTAGCAGGCACTTGGACGATCTAGGTTAACTAGCAGGCACTTGAACTATGTAGTTTCCCTAGCGGGCATTTGGACTATTTAGGTTACCATCGGGAACTTGGACTATGTAGGTTACCTAGCGGGCACTTGGACTATGTACGTCCCCTAGTGGGCACTTGGACTATCTAGGTTAACTAACGGGCACTTGGACTATGTAGGTTGCCTAGCGGGCACTTGGACTATGTAGGTTCCCTATCGGGCACTTGGACTATGTAGGATAACTAGCGGGCACTTGGACTGTCTAGGTAACCTAGCAGGCACTTGGACTATCTAGGTTAACGAACGGGCACTTGAACTATGTAGGTTACCTAGCGGGCACTTGGACTATGTAGGATCCCTATCGAACATTTGGACTACTTAGGTTAACTAGCGGGCACTTGGACTATCTAGGTTAACTAGCGGGCACTTGGACTATCTAGGTCAATTAGCGGGCCCTTGTACTATGTAGGTTAACTAGCGGGCACTTGGACTATCTAGGTTTCCTAGCCGGCACTCGGACTATGTACGTCCCCTAGTGGGCACTTGGACTATCTAGGTTAACTAAAGGGCACTTGGACTATGTAGTTTCCCTAGCGGGCATTTGGATTATTTAGGTTACCTAGTGGGTACTTGGACTATGTAGGTTACCTAGCGGGCACTTGGACTATGTAGGTTAACTAGAAGGCACTTGGACTATCAAGGTTAACTAACGGGCACTTGAACTATGTAGGTTGCCTAGCGGACACTTGGACTATGTAGGTTCCCTATCAGGCACTTGGACTATGTAGGTTAACTAGCGGGCACTTGGACTATGTAGGTTAACTAGAGGGCACTTGGACTATCTAGGTTACCTAGAGGGCACTTGGACTGTCTAGGTAACCTAGACGGCACTTGGACTATCTAGGTTAACGAACGGGCACTTGGACTATGTAGGTAACCTAGCGGGCACTTGGAATGTCTAGGTTACCAAGCGGGCACTTTGACTATCTAGGTTAACGAACGGGCACTTGGACTATGAAGGTTACCTAGCGGGCACTTGGACTATGTAGGATCCCTATCAGACATATGGACTATTTAGGTTAACTAGCGGGCACTTGGACTATCTAGGTTAACTAGAGGGCAATTGGACTATATAGGTTAACTAGCGGACCTTGGACTATCTAGGTTAAATAGCGGGCACTTGGACTATATAGGTTAACTAGCGGACCTTGGAATATGTAGGTTAACTAGCGGGCACTTGGACTATCTAGGTTTCCTAGCCGGCACTCGGACTATGTACATACCCTAGCGTGCACTTGGACTATCTAGGTTACCTAGCGGGCACTTGGACTATGTACGTCCCCTAGTGGGCACTTGGACTATCTAGGTTAACTAACGGGCACTTGGACTATGTAGTTTCCCTAGCGGGCATTTGTTTTATTTAGGTTACCTAGTGGGCACTTGGTCTATGTAGGTTACCTAGCGGGCACTTGGACCATATAGGTCCCCTAGTGGGCACTTGGACTATCTAGGTTAACTAACGGGCACTTGAACTATGTAGGTTGCCTAGCGGGCACTTGGACTATGTAGGTTCCCTATCGGGCACTTGGACTATGTAGGTTAACGAACGGGCACTTGGACTATGTAGGTAACCTAACGGGCAATTGTACTGTCTAGGTTACCTAGCGGGCAGTTTGACTATCTAGGTTAACAAACGTGCACTTGTACTATGTAGGGTACCTTGCGGGCACTTGGACTATCTAGGTCAACTAGCGGGCCCTTGTACTATGTAGGTTAACTAGCGGGCACTTGGACTATATAGGTTAACTAACGGGCACTTGGACTATGTAGTTTCCCTAGCGGGCAATTGGATTATTTAGGTTAGCTAGTAGGCACTTGGACTATGTAAGTTAACTAGAAAGCACTTGGATTATCAAGGTTACCTAGCGGGCCCTTGGACTATGTAGGTTACCAGCGGGCACTTGGCCTATCTAGGTTAACGAACGGGCACTTGGACTATGTAGCTTAACTAGCGGACACTTCGACTATCTAGGTTAGCTAACGGGCAATTGGACTATCTAGGTTACCCAGCGGGCACTTGGACTATGTAGGTTCCCTAGCGGGCACTTGGACTATTCAGGTTACCTAGCAGGCACTTTGAATATCTAGGTTAACTAACGGCCACTTGAACTATGTAGGTTGCCTAGCGGGTACTTGGACTGTCTAGGTTAACTAGCGGGCAATTGGACTGTCTAGGTTACCTAGTGGGCACTTGGACTATGTAGTTTACCTAGCGAGCACTTGGACTATGTAGGTTCCCTAGCGGGCACTTGGACTATATAGGTTCCCTATCGGGTACTTGGACTGTCTAGGTTAACTAGCGGGCAATTGGACTGTCTAGGTTACCTAGTGGGCACTTGGACTATGTAGTTTACCTAGCAGGCACTTGGACTATGTAGGTTAACTAGCGGGAACTTGGACTATCTCGGTTACCTAGAGGGCACTTGGACTATGTACATTTTCTCGCGGGCACTTGGGCTATCTATGTTACCTAGCGGGCACTTGGACTATGTAGGTTAACGAACGGGCACTTGGACTATGTAGGTAACCTAATGGTCACTTGGACTGTCTAGGTTACCTAGCAGCGACTTGGACTATGTAGGTTAACTAGCAGGCACTTGGACTATGTAGGATCCCTATCGGACATTTGTACTACTTAGGTTAACTAGCGGGCACTTTGACTATCTAGGTTAACTAGCGGGCACTTGGACTATCTAGGTCAACTAGCGGGCCCTTGTACTATGTAGGTTAACTAGCGGGCACTTGGACTATCTAGGTTAACTAACGGACCTTGACTATGTAGGTTAACTAGCGGGCCCTTGGACTATGTACGTCCCCTAGTGGGCACTTGGACTATCTAGGTTAACTAACGGGTACTAGGACTATCTAGGTTAACTATCGGGCACTTGGACTCTCTAGGTTACCTAGCAGGCACTTGGATTATGAAGGATCCCTAGCGGGCACTTGGACTATCTAGGTCAACTAGCGGGCCCTTGTACTATGTAGGTTAAGTAGCGGGAACATGGACTATTTAGGTTAACTAACGGGCACTAGGTCTATCTAGGTTAACTAGCGGGCACTTGGACTGTCTAGGTAACCTAGCAGGCACTTGGACTACCTAGGTTAACGAACGGGCACTTGGACTATGTAGGTAACCTAGTGGGCACTTGGACTGTCTAGTTTACCTAGCGGGCACTTTGACTATCTACGTTAACGAACGGGCACTTGGACTATGTAGGTTTCCTAGCGGGCACTTGGACTCTGTAGGATCCCTATCGGACATTTGGATTACTTAGGTTAACTAGCGGGCACTTGGACTATCTAGGTTAACTAGCGGGCACTTGGACTATCTAGGTCAACTAGCGGGCCCTTGTACTATGTAGGTTAACTAGCGGGCCCTTAGACTATGTAGGTTAACTAGTGGGCACTTGGACTATCTAGGTTTCCTAGCCGGCACTCGGACTATGTACATACCCTAGCACGCACTTGGACTATCTAGGTTACCTAGCGGGCACTTGGACTATGTACGTCCCCTAGTGGGCACTTGGACTATCTAGGTTAACTAACGGGCACTGGGACTATGTAGGTTACCTAGCGGGCACTTGGACTATGTAGGTTAACTAGAAACACTTGGTCTATCAAGGTTACCTAGCGGGCCTTTGGACAATGTAGGTTACCAGCAGGCACTTGGACTTTCTAGGTTAACGAACGCGCACTTGGACTATGTAGGTAACCTAGCAAGCACTTGGACTGTCTAGGTTACCTAGCGGGCACTTGGCCTATCTAGATTAACTAACGGGCACTTGGACTATGTAGGTTAACTAGCGGACACTTCGACTATCTAGGTTAGCTAACGGGCAATTGGATTACCTAGGTTACCTAGCGGGCACTTGGACTATGTAGGTTCCCTAGCGGGCACTTGGACTATTTAGGTTACCTAGAAGGCACTTTGACTATCTAGGTTAACTAACGGGCACTTGGACTATGTAGGTTCCCTAGCGAGCACTTGGACTATGTACGTCCCCTAGCGGGCACTTGGACTATCTAGGTTAACTAGAGGGCCCTTTGACTATGTAGGTTAACTATCGGGCACTTGGATTATCTAGGTTAACTAGTGGGCACTTGGACGATCTAGGTTAACTAGTGGGCACTTGGACGATCTAGATTAACTAGCGGGCCCTTGGATTATCTAGGTTAACTCACGGGCACATGGATTATCTAAGTTAACTAGCGGGTACTTGGACTATCTAGGTTTACTAGCGGGCACTTGGACTATCTAGGTTAACTAGCGGGCACTTGGACTATGTAGGTTACCTAGCCGGCACTTGGACTATGTAGGTTAACTAGAAGGCATTTAGACTATCTAGGTTAACTAGCGGGCACTTGGACTATCTAGGTTAACTAGCGGGCACTTGGACTATGTAGTTTCCCTAGCGGGCATTTGGATTTTTTAGGTTACGTAGTGGGCACTTGGACTATGTAGGTTACCTAGCGGGCACTTGGACTATGTAGGTTACCTAGCGGGCACTTGGACTATGTAGGTTATCTAGAAGGCACTTGGACTATAAAGGTTACCTAGCGGGCCCTTGGACTATGTAGGTTACCAGCGGGCACATGGACTATCTAGGTTAACGAACGTGCACTTGGACTATGTAGGTAACCTAGCGGGCACTTGGACTGTCTAGGTTACCTAGTGGGCACATGGCCTATCTAGATTAACGAACAGGCACTTGGACTATGTAGGTTAACTAGCGGACACTTCGACTATCTAGGTTAGCTAACGGGCAATTGGACTACCTAGGTTACCTAGCGGGCACTTGTACTATGTAGGTTCCCTAGCGGGCACTTGGACTATTTAGGTTACCTAGAAGGCACTTTGACTATCTAGGTTAACTAACGGGCACTTGGACTATGTAGGTTCCCTAGCGAGCACTTGGACTATGTACGTACCCTAGCGGGCACATGGACTATCTAGGTTAACTAGAGGACCCTTTGACTATTTAGGTAAACTATCGGGCACTTGGATTATCTAGGTTAACTAGTGGGCACTTGGACGATCTAGGTTAACTAGTGGGCACTTGGACGATCTAGATTAACTAGCGGGCCCTTGGACTATCTAGGTTAACTCACGGGCACATGGATTATCTAAGTTAACTAGCGGGTACTTGGACTATCTAGGTTTACTAGTGGGCACTTGGACTATCTAGGTTAACTAGCGGGCACTTGGACTATGTAGGTTACCTAGCCGGCACTTGGACTATGTAGGTTAACTAGAAGGCATTTAGACTATCTAGGTTAACTAGCGGGCACTTGGAGTATCTAGGTTAACTAGCGGGCACTTGGACTATCTAGGTTAACTAGCGGGCATTTGGATTTTTTAGGTTACGTAGTGGGCACTTGGACTATGTAGGTTACCTAGCGGGCACGTGGACTATGTAGGTTACCTAGCGGGCACTTGGACTATGTAGGTTATCTAGAAGGCACTTGGACTATAAAGGTTACCTAGCGGGCCCTTGGACTATGTAGGTTACCAGCGGGCACATGGACTATCTAGGTTAACGAACGTGCACTTGGACTATGTAGGTAACCTAGCGGGCACTTGGACTGTCTAGGTTACCTAGTGGGCACTTGGCCTATCTAGATTAACGAACGGGCACTTGGACTATGTAGATTACCAGCGGGCACTTGGACTATGTAGGATCCCTATCGGACATTTGGACTACTTAGGTTACCTAGCGGTCACTTGGATTATCTAGGTTAACGAACGGGCACTTGGACTATGTAGGTTAACTAGCGGACACTTCCACTATGTAGGTTAGCTAACGGGCAATTGGACTATCTAGGTTACCTAGCGGGCACTTGGACTATGTAGGTTCCCTAGTGGGCACTTGGACTATGTAGGTTCCTTATCGGGAATTGGACTATGTAGGTTAACTAGCAGGACCTTGGACTATCTAGGTTACCTAGCAGGCACTTGGACTATGTAGGTTAACTAGCGGGCACTTGGACAATCTAGGTTACCTAGCGGGCACTTGAACTATGTACATACCCTAGCGGGCACTTGGACTATTTAGGTTACCTAGCGGGCACTTGGACTATGTACGTACCCTAGCGGGCACTTGGACTATCTAGGTTAACTAGAGGGCCCTTGGACTATGTAGGTTAACTAGCGGGCCCTTGGATTAGCTAGGTTAACTAGCGGGCACTTGGACTATCTAGATTAACTAGCGGTGCTTTGGACTATCTAGGTTATGTAGCGGGCACTTGGACTATCTAGGTTAACTAGCGGGCACTTGGACCATCTAGATTAACTAGCGGGCCCTTGGACTATCTAAGTTTTCTAGCGGGCACTTGGATTATCTAGGTTAACTAGCGGGCACTTGGACTATGTAGTTTCCCTAGCGGGCATTTGGATTACTTAGGTTACCTAGTGGGCACTTGGACTATGTAGTTTACGTTGCGGGCACTTGGACTATGTAGGTTAACTAGAAGGCACTTGGACTATCAAGGTTACCTAGCGGGCTCTTGGACTATGTAGGTTACCACGGGCACTTGGACTATCTAGGTTAACGAACGTGCACTTGGACTATGTAGGTAATCTAGCGGACACTTGGACTGTCTAGGTTACCTAGCGGGCACTTGGCCTATCTAGGTTAACGATCGGGCACTTGGACTATGTAGGTTAACTAGCGGACACTTCGACTATCTAGGTTAGCTAACGGGCAATTGGACTATGTAGGTTCCCTAGCGGGCACTTGGACAATGTAGGTTCCCTATCGGGTACTTGGACTGTCTAGGTTAACTAGCTGGCAATTGGACTGTCTAGGTTAACTAGTGGGCCCTTGGACTATGTACGTCCCCTAGTGGGCACTTGGACTATCTAGGTTAACTAACAGGCACTAGGACTATCTAGGTTAACTAGCGGGCACTTGGACTATCTAGTTTACCTAGCAGGCACTTGGATTATGAAGGATCCCTAGCGGGCACTTGGACTATCTAGGTTAACTAGCGGGCACGAGGACTATGTAGGTTAACTAGCGGACACTTGCACTATCTAGGTTAACTAGCGGACCCTTGTATTATGTAGGTTAACTAGCGGGCCCATGGATTATGTAGGTTTACTAGAAGGCACTTGGACGATCTAGGTTAACTAGCAGGCACTTGGACTATATAGTTTCCCTAGCGGGCATTTGGACTATTTAGGTTACCATCGGGAACTTGGACTATGTAGGTTACCTAGCGGGCACTTGGACTATGTACGTCCCCTAGTGGGCACTTGGACTATCTAGGTTAACTAACGGGCACTTGGACTATGTAGGTTGCCTAGCGGGCGCTTGGACTATGTAGGTTCCCTATCGGGCACTTGGACTATGTAGGATAACTAGCGGGCACTTGGACAGTCTAGGTAACCTAGCAGGCACTTGGACTATCTAGGTTAACGAACGGGCACTTGAACTATGTAGGTTACCTAGCGGGCACTTGGACTATGTAGGATCCCTATCGAACATTTGGACTACTTAGGTTAACTAGCGGGCACTTGGACTATCTAGGTTAACTAGCGGGCACTTGGACTATCTAGGTTAGCTAACGGGCAATTGGACTACCTAGGTTACCTAGCGGGCACTTGGACTATGTAGGTTCCCTAGCGGGCACTTGGACTATTTAGGTTACCTAGAAGGCACTTTGACTATCTAGGTTAACTAACGGGCACTTGGACTATGTAGGTTCCCTAGCGAGCACTTGGACTATGTACGTCCCCTAGCGGGCACTTGGACTATCTAGGTTAACCAGAGGGCCCTTTGACTATGTAAGTTAACTATCGGGCACTTGGATTATCTAGGTTAACTAGTGGGCACTTGGACGATCTAGGTTAACTAGTCGGCACTTGGACGATCTAGATTAACTAGCGGGCCCTTGGACTATCTAGGTTAACTCACGGGCACATGGATTATCTAAGTTAACTAGCGGGTACTTGGACTATCTAGGTTTACTAGCGGGCACTTGGACTATCTAGGTTAACTAGCGGGCACTTGGACTATGTAGGTTACCTAGGCGGCACTTGGACTATGTAGGTTAACTAGAAGGCATTTGGACTATCTAGGTTAACTAGCGGGCACTTGGACTATCTAGGTTAACTAGCGGGCACTTGGACTATGTAGTTTCCCTAGCAGGCATTTGGATTATTTAGGTTACGTAGTGGGCACTTGGACTATGTAGGTTACCTAGCAGGCACTTGGACTATGTAGGTTACCTAGCGGGCACTTGGACTATGTAGGTTATCTAGAAGGCACTTGGACTATAAAGGTTACCTAGCGGGCCCTTGGACTATGTAGGTTACCAGCGGGCACATGGACTATCTAGGTTAATGAACGTGCACTTGGACTATGTAGGTAACCTAGCGGGCACTTGGACTGTCTAGGTTACCTAGTGGGCACATGGCCTATCTAGATTAACGAACGGGCACTTGGACTATGTAGATTACCAGCGGGCATTTGGACTATGTAGGATCCCTATCGGACATTTGGACTACTTAGGTTACCTAGCGGTCACTTGGATTATCTAGGTTAACGAACGGGCACTTGGACTATGTAGGTTAACTAGCGGACACTTCCACTATGTAGGTTAGCTAACGGGCAATTGGACTATCTAGGTTACCTAGCGGGCACTTGGACTATGTAGGTTCCCTAGCGGGCACTTTGACTATGTAGGTTCCTTATCGGGCATTGGACTATGTAGGTTAACTAGCAGGACCTTGGACTATCTAGGTTACCTAGCAGGCACTTGGACTATGTAGGTTAACTAGCGGGCACTTGGACAATCTAGGTTACCTAGCGGGCACTTGAACTATGTACATACCCTAGCGGGCACTTGGACTATTTAGGTTACCTAGCGGGCACTTGGACTATGTACGTACCCTAGCGGGCACTTGGACTATCTAGGTTAACTAGAGGGCCCTTGGACTATGTAGGTTAACTAGCGGGCACTTGGGTTAGCTAGGTTAACTAGCGGGCACTTGGACTATCTAGATTAACTAGCGGTGCTTTGGACTATCTAGGTTATGTAGCGGGCACTTGGACTATCTAGGTTAACTAGCGGGCACTTGGACCATCTAGATTAACTCGCGGGCCCTTGGACTATCTAAGTTTACTAGCGGGCACTTGGATTATCTAGGTTAACTAGCGGGCACTTGGACTATGTAGTTTCCCTAGCGGGCATTTGGATTACTTAGGTTACCTAGTGGGCACGTGGACTATGTAGGTTACCTTGCGGGCACTTGGACTATGTAGGTTAACTAGAAGGCACTTGGACTATCAAGGTTACCTAGCGGGCTCTTGGACTATGTAGGTTACCACGGGCACTTGGACTATCTAGGTTAACGAACGTGCACTTGGACTATGTAGGTAATCTAGCGGACACTTGGACTGTCTAAGTTACCTAGCGGGCACTTGGCCTATCTAGGTTAACGATCGGGCACTTGGACTATGTAGGTTAACTAGCGGACACTTCGACTATCTAGGTTAGCTAACGGGCAATTGGACTATGTAGGTTCCCTAGCGGGCACTTGGACAATGTAGGTTCCCTATCGGGTACTTGGACTGTCTAGGTTAACTAGCTGGCAATTGGACTGTCTAGGTTAACTAGCGGGCCCTTGGACTATGTACGTCCCCTAGTGGGCACTTGGACTATCTAGGTTAACTAACGGGCACTAGGACTATCTAGGTTAACTAGCGGGCACTTGGACTATCTAGTTACCTAGCAGGCACTTGGATTATGAAGGATCCCTAGCGGGCACTTGGACTATCTAGGTTAACTAGCGGGCACGAGGACTATGTAGGTTAACTAGCGGACACTTGCACTATCTAGGTTAACTAGCGGACCCTTGTATTATGTAGGTTAACTAGCGGGCCCATGGATTATGTAGGTTTACTAGCAGGCACTTGGACGATCTAGGTTAACTAGCAGGCACTTGGACTATGTAGTTTCCCTAGCGGGCATTTGGACTATTTAGGTTACCATCGGGAACTTGGACTATGTAGGTTACCTAGCGGGCACTTGGACTATGTACGTCCCCTAGTGGGCACTTGGACTATCTAGGTTAACTAACGGGCACTTGGACTATGTAGGTTGCCTAGCGGGCACTTGGACTATGTAGGTCCCCTATCGGGCCCTTGGACTATGTAGGATAACTAGCGGGCACTTGGATTGTCTAGGTAACCTAGCAGGCACTTGGACTATCTAGGTTAACGAACGGGCACTTGAACTATGTAAGTTACCTAGCGGGCACTTGGACTATGTAGGATCCCTATCGAACATTTGGACTACTTAGGTTAACTAGCGGGCACTTGGACTATCTAGGTTACCTAGCGGGCACTTGGACTATGTAGGTTAACGAACGGGCACTTGGACTATGTAGGTAACCTAATGGTCACTTGGACTGTCTAGGTTACCTAGCAGCGACTTGGACTATGTAGGTTAACTAGCAGGCACTTGGACTATGTAGGATCCCTATCGGACATTTGTACTACTTAGGTTAACTAGCGGGCACTTTGACTATCTAGGTTAACTAGCGGGCACTTGGACTATCTAGGTCAACTAGCGGGCCCTTGTACTATGTAGGTTAACTAGCGGGCACTTGGACTATCTAGGTTAACTAACGGACCTTGACTATGTAGGTTAACTAGCGGGCCCTTGGACTATGTACGTCCCCTAGTGGGCACTTGGACTATCTAGGTTAACTAACGGGTACTAGGATTATCTAGGTTAACTATCGGGCACTTGGACTCTCTAGGTTACCTAGCAGGCACTTGGATTATGAAGGATCCCTAGCGGGCACTTGGACTATCTAGGTCAACTAGCGGGCCCTTGTACTATGTAGGTTAAGTAGCGGGAACATGGACTATTTAGGTTAACTAACGGGCACTAGGTCGATCTAGGTTAACTAGCGGGCACTTGGACTGTCTAGGTAACCTACCAGGCACTTGGACTACCTAGGTTAACGAACGGGCACTTGGACTATGTAGGTAACCTAGTGGGCACTTGGACTGTCTAGTTTACCTAGCGGGCACTTTGACTATCTAGGTTAACGAACGGGCACTTGGACTATGTAGGTTTCCTAGCGGGCACTTGGACTCTGTAGGATCCCTATCGGACATTTGGATTACTTAGGTTAACTAGCGGGCACTTGGACTATCTAGGTTAACTAGCGGGCACTTGGACTATCTAGGTCAACTAGCGGGCCCTTGTACTATGTAGGTTAACTAGCGGGCCCTTAGACTATGTAGGTTAACTAGCGGGCACTTGGACTATCTAGGTTTCCTAGCCGGCACTCGGACTATGTACATACCCTAGCACGCACTTGGACTATCTAGGTTACCTAGCGGGCACTTGGACTATGTACGTCCCCTAGTGGGCACTTGGACTATCTAGGTTAACTAACGGGCACTTGGACTATGTAGTTTCCCTAGCGGGCATTTGGATTATATAGGTTTCCTAGTGGGCACTGGGACTATGTAGGTTACCTAGCGGGCACTTGGACTATGTAGGTTAACTAGAAAGCACTTGGTCTATCAAGGTTACCTAGCGGGCCTTTGGACAATGTAGGTTACCAGCGGGCACTTGGACTTTCTAGGTTAACGAACGCGCACTTGGACTATGTAGGTAACCTAGCAGGCACTTGGACTGTCTAGGTTACCTAGCGGGCACTTGGCCTATCTAGATTAACTAACGGGCACTTGGACTATGTAGGTTAACTAGCGGACACTTCGACTATCTAGGTTAGCTAACGGGCAATTGGACTACCTAGGTTACCTAGCGGGCACTTGGACTATGTAGGTTCCCTAGCGGGCACTTGGACTATTTAGGTTACCTAGAAGGCACTTTGACTATCTAGGTTAACTAACGGGCACTTGGACTATGTAGGTTCCCTAGCGAGCACTTGGACTATGTACGTCCCCTAGCGGGCACTTGGACTATCTAGGTTAACTAGAGGGCCCTTTGACTATGTAGGTTAACTATCGGGCACTTGGATTATCTAGGTTAACTAGTGGGCACTTGGACGATCTAGGTTAACTAGTGGGCACTTGGACGATCTAGATTAACTAGCGGGCCCTTGGACTATCTAGGTTAACTCACGGGCACATGGATTATCTAAGTTAACTAGCGAGTACTTGGACTATCTAGGTTTACTAGCGGGGATTTGGACTATCTAGGTTAACTAGCGGGCACTTGGACTCTGTAGGATCCCTATCGGACATTTGGATTACTTAGGTTAACTAGCGGGCACTTGGACTATCTAGGTTAACTAGCGGGCACTTGGACTATCTAGGTCAACTAGCGGGCCCTTGTACTATGTAGGTTAACTAGCGGGCCCTTAGACTATGTAGGTTAACTAGCGGGCACTTGGACTATCTAGGTTTCCTAGCCGGCACTCGGACTATGTACATACCCTAGCACGCACTTGGACTATCTAGGTTACCTAGCGGGCACTTGGACTATGTACGTCCCCTAGTGGGCACTTGGACTATCTAGGTTAACTAACGGGCACTTGGACTATGTAGTTTCCCTAGCGGGCATTTGGATTATATAGGTTTCCTAGTGGGCACTGGGACTATGTAGGTTACCTAGCGGGCACTTGGACTATGTAGGTTAACTAGAAAGCACTTGGTCTATCAAGGTTACCTAGCGGGCCTTTGGACAATGTAGGTTACCAGCGGGCACTTGGACTTTCTAGGTTAACGAACGCGCACTTGGACTATGTAGGTAACCTAGCAGGCACTTGGACTGTCTAGATTACCTAGCGGGCACTTGGCCTATCTAGATTAACTAACGGGCACTTGGACTATGTAGGTTAACTAGCGGACACTTCGACTATCTAGGTTAGCTAACGGGCAATTGGACTACCTAGGTTACCTAGCGGGCACTTGGACTATGTAGGTTCCCTAGCGGGCACTTGGACTATTTAGGTTACCTAGAAGGCACTTTGACTATCTAGGTTAACTAACGGGCACTTGGACTATGTAGGTTCCCTAGCGAGCACTTGGACTATGTACGTCCCCTAGCGGGCACTTGGACTATCTAGGTTAAATAGAGGGCCCTTTGACTATGTAGGTTAACTATCGGGCACTTGGATTATCTAGGTTAACTAGTGGGCACTTGGACGATCTAGGTTAACTAGTGGGCACTTGGACGATCTAGATTAACTAGCGGGCCCTTGGACTATCTAGGTTAACTCACGGGCACATGGATTATCTAAGTTAACTAGCGGGTACTTGGACTATCTAGGTTTACTAGCGGGGACTTGGACTATCTAGGTTAACTAGCGGGCACTTGGACTATGTAGGTTACCTAGCCGGCACTTGGACTATGTAGGTTAACTAGAAGGCATTTGGACTATCTAGGTTAACTAGCGGGCACTTGGACTATCTAGGTTAACTAGCGGGCACTTGGATTATGTAGTTTCCCTAGCGGGCATTTGGATTATTTAGGTTACGTAGTGGGCACTTGGACTATGTAGGTTACCTAGCGGGCACTTGGACTATGTAGGTTACCTAGCGGGCACTTGGACTATGTAGGTTATCTAGAAGGCACTTGGACTATAAAGGTTACCTAGCGGGCCCTTGGACTATGTAGGTTACCAGCGGGCACATGGACTATCTAGGTTAACGAACGTGCACTTGGATTATGTAGGTAACCTAGCGGGCACTTGGACTGTCTAGGTTACCTAGTGGGCACATGGCCTATCTAGATTAACGAACGGGCACTTGGACTATGTAGGTTAACTAGCGGACACTTAACCTATCTAGGTTAGCTAACGGGCAATTGGACTACCTAGGTTACCTAGCGGGCACTTGGACTATGTAGGTTCCCTAGCGGGCACTTGGACTATTTAGGTTACCTAGAAGGCACTTTGACTATCTAGGTTAACTAACGGGCACTTGGACTATGTAGGTTCCCTAGCGAGCACTTGGACTATGTACGTCCCCTAGCGGGCACTTGGACTATCTAGGTTAACTAGAGGGCCCTTTGACTATGTAGGTTAACTATCGGGCACTTGGATTATCTAGGTTAACTAGTGGGCACTTGGACGATCTAGGTTAACTAGTGGGCACATGGACGATATAGATTAACTAGCGGGCCCTTGGACTATCTAGGTTAACTCACGGGCACATGGATTATCTAAGTTAACTAGCGGGTACTTGGACTATCTAGGTTTACTAGCGGGGACTTGGACTATCTAGGTTAACTAGCGGGCACTTGGACTATGTAGGTTACCTAGCCGGCACTTGGACTATGTAGGTTAACTAGAAGGCATTTGGACTATCTAGGTTAACTAGCGGGCACTTGGACTATCTAGGTTAACTAGCGGGCACTTGGATTATGTAGTTTCCCTAGCGGGCATTTGGATTATTTAGGTTACGTAGTGGGCACTTGGACTATGTAGGTTACCTAGCGGGCACTTGGACTATGTAGGTTACCTAGCGGGCACTTGGACTATGTAGGTTATCTAGAAGGCACTTGGACTATAAAGGTTACCTAGCGGGCCCTTGGACTATGTAGGTTACCAGCGGGCACATGGACTATCTAGGTTAACGAACGTGCACTTGGACTATGTAGGTAACCTAGCGGGCACTTGGACTGTCTAGGTTACCTATTGGGCACATGGCCTATCTAGATTAACGAACAGGCACTTGGACTATGTAGGTTAACTAGCGGACACTTCGACTATCTAGGTTAGCTAACGGGCAATTGGACTACCTAGGTTACCTAGCGGGCACTTGGACTATGTAGGTTCCCTAGCGGGCACTTGGACTATTTAGGTTACCTAGAAGGCACTTTGACTATCTAGGTTAACTAACGGGCACTTGGACTATGTAGGTTCCCTAGCGAGCACTTGGACTATGTACGTACCCTAGCGGGCACATGGACTATCAAGGTTAACTAGAGGACCCTTTGACTATGTAGGTAAACTATCGGGCACTTGGATTATCTAGGTTAACTAGTGGGCACTTGGACGATCTAGGTTAACTAGTGGGTACTTGGACGATCTAGATTAACTAGCGGGCCCTTGGACTATCTAGGTTAACTCACGGGCACATGGATTATCTAAGTTAACTAGCGGGTACTTGGACTATCTAGGTTTACTAGTGGGCACTTGGACTATCTAGGTTAACTAGCGGGCACTTGGACTATGTAGGTTACCTAGCCGGCACTTGGACTATGTAGGTTAACTAGAAGGCATTTAGACTATCTAGGTTAACTAGCGGGCACTTGGAGTATCTAGGTTAACTAGCGGGCACTTGGACTATGTAGTTTCCCTAGCGGGCATTTGGATTTTTTAGGTTACGTAGTGGGCACTTGGACTATGTAGGTTACCTAGCGGGCACTTGGACTATGTAGGTTACCTAGCGGGCACTTGGACTATGTAGGTTATCTAGAAGGCACTTGGACTATAAAGGTTACCTAGCGGGCCCTTGGACTATGTAGGTTACCAGCGGGCACATGGACTATCTAGGTTAACGAACGTGCACTTGGACTATGTAGGTAACCTAGCGGGCACTTGGACTGTCTAGGTTACCTAGTGGGCACATGGCCTATCTAGATTAACGAACGGGCACTTGGACTATGTAGATTACCAGCGGGCACTTGGACTATGTAGGATCCCTATCGGACATTTGGACTACTTAGGTTACCTAGCGGTCACTTGGATTATCTAGGTTAACGAACGGGCACTTGGACTATGTAGGTTAACTAGCGGACACTTCCACTATGTAGGTTAGCTAACGGGCAATTGGACTATCTAGGTTACCTAGCGGGCACTTGGACTATGTAGGTTCCCTAGTGGGCACTTGGACTATGTAGGTTCCTTATCGGGCATTGGACTATGTAGGTTAACTAGCAGGACCTTGGACTATCTAGGTTACCTAGCAGGCACTTGGACTATGTAGGTTAAATAGCGGGCACTTGGACAATCTAGGTTACCTAGCGGACACTTGAACTATGTACATACCCTAGCGGGCACTTGGACTATTTAGGTTACCTAGCGGGCACTTGGACTATGTACGTACCCTAGCGGGCACTTGGACTATCTAGGTTAACTAGAGGGCCCTTGGACTATGTAGGTTAACTAGCGGGCACTTGGATTAGCTAGGTTAACTAGCGGGCACTTGGACTATCTAGATTAACTAGCGGTGCTTTGGACTATCTAGGTTATGTAGCGGGCACTTGGACTATCTAGGTTAACTAGCGGGCACTTGGACCATCTAGATTAACTAGCGGGCCCTTGGACTATCTAAGTTTTCTAGCGGGCACTTGGATTATCTAGGTTAACTAGCGGGCACTTGGACTATGTAGTTTCCTTAGCGGGCATTTGGATTACTTAGGTTACCTAGTGGGCACTTGGACTATGTAGGTTACCTTGCGGGCACTTGGACTATGTAGGTTAACTAGAAGGCACTTGGACTATCAAGGTTACCTAGCGGGCTCTTGGATTATGTAGGTTACCACGGGCACTTGGACTATCTAGGTTAACGAACGTGCACTTGGACTATGTAGGTAATCTAGCGGACACTTGGACTGTCTAGGTTACCTAGCGGGCACTTGGCCTATCTAGGTTAACGATCGGGCACTTGGACTATGTAGGTTAACTAGCGGACACTTCGACTATCTAGGTTAGCTAACGGGCAATTGGACTATGTAGGTTCCCTAGCGGGCACTTGGACAATGTAGGTTCCCTATCGGGTACTTGGACTGTCTAGGTTAACTAGCTGGCAATTGGACTGTCTAGGTTAACTAGCGGGCCCTTGGACTATGTACGTCCCCTAGTGGGCACTTGGACTATCTAGGTTAACTAACGGGCACTAGGACTATCTAGGTTAACTAGCGGGCACTTGGACTATCTAGTTTACCTAGCAGGCACTTGGATTATGAAGGATACCTAGCGGGCACTTGGACTATCTAGGTTAACTAGCGGGCACGAGGACTATGTAGGTTAACTAGCGGACACTTGCACTATCTAGGTTAACTAGCGGACCCTTGTATTATGTAGGTTAACTAGCGGGCCCATGGATTATGTAGGTTTACTAGCAGGCACTTGGACGATCTAGGTTAACTAGCAGGCACTTGGACTATATAGTTTCCCTAGCGGGCATTTGGACTATTTAGGTTACCATCGGGAACTTGGACTATGTAGGTTACCTAGCGGGCACTTGGACTATGTACGTCCCCTAGTGGGCACTTGGACTATCTAGGTTAACTAACGGGCACTTGGACTATGTAGGTAGCCTAGCGGGCGCTTGGACTATGTAGGTTCCCTATCGGGCACTTGGACTATGTAGGATAACTAGCGGGCACTTGGACAGTCTAGGTAACCTAGCAGGCACTTGGACTATCTAGGTTAACGAACGGGCACTTGAACTATGTAGGTTACCTAGCGGGCACTTGGACTATGTAGGATCCCTATCGAACATTTGGACTACTTAGGTTAACTAGCGGGCACTTGGACTATCTAGGTTAACTAGCGGGCACTTGGACTATCTAGGTTAGCTAACGGGCAATTGGACTACCTAGGTTACCTAGCGGGCACTTGGACTATGTAGGTTCCCTAGCGGGCACTTGGACTATTTAGGTTACCTAGAAGGCACTTTGACTATCTAGGTTAACTAACGGGCACTTGGACTATGTAGGTTCCCTAGCGAGCACTTGGACTATGTACGTCCCCTAGCGGGCACTTGGACTATCTAGGTTAACTAGAGGGCCCTTTGACTATGTAAGTTAACTATCGGGCACTTGGATTATCTAGGTTAACTAGTGGGCACTTGGACGATCTAGGTTAACTAGTCGGCACTTGGACGATCTAGATTAACTAGCGGGCCCTTGGACTATCTAGGTTAACTCACGGGCACATGGATTATCTAAGTTAACTAGCGGGTACTTGGACTATCTAGGTTTACTAGCGGGCACTTGGACTATCTAGGTTAACTAGCGGGAACTTGGACTATGTAGGTTACCTAGCCGGCACTTGGACTATGTAGGTTAACTAGAAGGCATTTGGACTATCTAGGTTAACTAGCGGGCACTTGGACTGTCTAGGTTAACTAGCGGGCACTTGGACTATGTAGTTTCCCTAGCAGGCATTTGGATTATTTAGGTTACCTAGTGGGCACTTGGACTATGTAGGTTACCTAGCAGGCACTTGGACTATGTAGGTTACCTAGCGGGCACTTGGACTATGTAGTTTATCTAGAAGGCACTTGGACTATAAAGGTTACCTAGCGGGCCCTTGGACTATGTAGGTTACCAGCGGGCACATGGACTATCTAGGTTAATGAACGTGCACTTGGACTATGTAGGTAACCTAGCGGGCACTTGGACTGTCTAGGTTACCTAGTGGGCACATGGCCTATCTAGATTAACGAACGGGCACTTGGACTATGTAGATTACCAGCGGGCATTTGGACTATGTAGGATCCCTATCGGACATTTGGACTACTTAGGTTACCTAGCGGTCACTTGGATTATCTAGGTTAACGAACAGGCACTTGGACTATGTAGGTTAACTAGCGGACACTTCCACTATGTAGGTTAGCTAACGGGCAATTGGACTATCTAGGTTACCTAGCGGGCACTTGGACTATGTAGGTTCCCTAGCGGGCACTTGGACTATGTAGGTTCCTTATCGGGCATTGGACTATGTAGGTTAACTAGCAGGACCTTGGACTATCTAGGTTACCTAGCAGGCACTTGGACTATGTAGGTTAACTAGCGGGCACTTGGACAATCTAGGTTACCTAGCGGGCACTTGAACTATGTACATACCCTAGCGGGCACTTGGACTATTTAGGTTACCTAGCGGGCACTTGGACTATGTACGTACCCTAGCGGGCACTTGGACTATCTAGGTTAACTAGAGGGCCCTTGGACTATGTAGGTTAACTAGCGGGCACTTGGATTAGCTAGGTTAACTAGCGGGCACTTGGACTATCTAGATTAACTAGCGGTGCTTTGGACTATCTAGGTTATGTAGCGGGCACTTGGACTATCTAGGTTAACTAGCGGGCACTTGGACCATCTAGATTAACTCGCAGGCCCTTGGACTATCTAAGTTTACTAGCGGGCACTTGGATTATCTAGGTTAACTAGCGGGCACTTGGACTATGTAGTTTCCCTAGCGGGCATTTGGATTACTTAGGTTACCTAGTGGGCACTTGGACTATGTAGGTTACCTTGCGGGCACTTGGACTATGTAGGTTAACTAGAAGGCACTTGGACTATCAAGGTTACCTAGCGGGCTCTTGGACTATGTAGGTTACCACGGGCACTTGGACTATCTAGGTTAACGAACGTGCACTTGGACTATGTAGGTAATCTAGCGGACACTTGGACTGTCTAAGTTACCTAGCGGGCACTTGGCCTATCTAGGTTAACGATCGGGCACTTGGACTATGTAGGTTAACTAGCGGACACTTCGACTATCTAGGTTAGCTAACGGGCAATTGGACTATGTAGGTTCCCTAGCGGGCACTTGGACAATGTAGGTTCCCTATCGGGTACTTGGACTGTCTAGGTTAACTAGCTGGCAATTGGACTGTCTAGGTTAACTAGCGGGCCCTTGGACTATGTACGTCCCCTAGTGGGCACTTGGACTATCTAGGTTAACTAACGGGCACTAGGACTATCTAGGTTAACTAGCGGGCACTTGGACTATCTAGTTTACCTAGCAGGCACTTGGATTATGAAGGATCCCTAGCGGGCACTTGGACTATCTAGGTTAACTAGCGGGCACGAGGACTATGTAGGTTAACTAGCGGACACTTGCACTATCTAGGTTAACTAGCGGACCCTTGTATTATGTAGGTTAACTAGCGGGCCCATGGATTATGTAGGTTTACTAGCAGGCACTTGGACGATCTAGGTTAACTAGCAGGCACTTGGACTATGTAGTTTCCCTAGCGGGCATTTGGACTATTTAGGTTACCATCGAGACCTTGGACTATGTAGGTTACCTAGCGGGCTCTTGGACTATGTACGTCCCCTAGTGGGCACTTGGACTATCTAGGTTAACTAACGGGCACTTGGACTATGTAGGTTGCCTAGCGGGCACTTGGACTATGTAGGTTCCCTATCGGGCACTTGGACTATGTAGGATAACTAGCGGGCACTTGTATTGTCTAGGTAACCTAGCAGGCACTTGGACTATCTAGGTTAACGAACGGGCACTTGAACTATGTAAGTTACCTAGCGGGCACTTGGACTATGTAGGATCCCTATCGAACATTTGGACTACTTAGGTTAACTAGCGGGCACTTGGACTATCTAGGTTAACTAGCGGGCACTTGGACTATGTAGGTTAACGAACGGGCACTTGGACTATGTAGGTAACCTAATGGTCACTTGGACTGTCTAGGTTACCTAGCAGCGACTTGGACTATGTAGGTTAACTAGCAGGCACTTGGACTATGTAGGATCCCTATCGGACATTTGTACTACTTAGGTTAACTAGCGGGCACTTTGACTATCTAGGTTAACTAGCGGGCACTTGGACTATCTAGGTCAACTAGCGGGCCCTTGTACTATGTAGGTTAACTAGCGGGCACTTGGACTATCTAGGTTAACTAACGGACCTTGACTATGTAGGTTAACTAGCGGGCCCTTGGACTATGTACGTCCCCTAGTGGGCACTTGGACTATCTAGGTTAACTAACGGGTACTAGGACTATCTAGGTTAACTATCGGGCACTTGGACTCTCTAGGTTACCTAGCAGGCACTTGGATTATGAAGGATCCCTAGCGGGCACTTGGACTATCTAGGTCAACTAGCGAGCCCTTGTACTATGTAGGTTAAGTAGCGGGAACATGGACTATTTAGGTTAACTAACGGGCACTAGGTCTATCTAGGTTAACTAGCGGGCACTTGGACTGTCTAGGTAACCTAGCAGGCACTTGGACTACCTAGGTTAACGAACGGGCACTTGGACTATGTAGGTAACCTAGTGGGCACTTGGACTGTCTAGTTTACCTAGCGGGCACTTTGACTATCTAGGTTAACGAACGGGCACTTGGACTATGTAGGTTTCCTAGCGGGCACTTGGACTCTGTAGGATCCCTATCGGACATTTGGATTACTTAGGTTAACTAGCGGGCACTTGGACTATCTAGGTTAACTAGCGGGCACTTGGACTATCTAGGTCAACTAGCGGGCCCTTGTACTATGTAGGTTAACTAGCGGGCCCTTAGACTATGTAGGTTAACTAGCGGGCACTTGGACTATCTAGGTTTCCTAGCCGGCACTCGGACTATGTACATACCCTAGCACGCACTTGGACTATCTAGGTTACCTAGCGGGCACTTGGACTATGTACGTCCCCTAGTGGGCACTTGGACTATCTAGGTTAACTAACGGGCACTTGGACTATGTAGTTTCCCTAGCGGGCATTTGGATTATATAGGTTTCCTAGTGGACACTGGGACTATGTAGGTTACCTAGCGGGCACTTGGACTATGTAGGTTAACTAGAAAGCACTTGGTCTATCAAGGTTACCTAGCGGGCCTTTGGACAATGTAGGTTACCAGCGGGCACTTGGACTTTCTAGGTTAACGAACGCGCACTTGGACTATGTAGGTAACCTAGCAGGCACTTGGACTGTCTAGGTTACCTAGCGGGCACTTGGCCTATCTAGATTAACTAACGGGCACTTGGACTATGTAGGTTAACTAGCGGACACTTCGACTATCTAGGTTAGCTAACGGGCAATTGGACTACCTAGGTTACCTAGCGGGCACTTGGACTATGTAGGTTCCCTAGCGGGCACTTGGACTATTTAGGTTACCTAGAAGGCACTTTGACTATCTAGGTTAACTAACGGGCACTTGGACTATGTAGGTTCCCTAGCGAGCACTTGGACTATGTACGTCCCCTAGCGGGCACTTGGACTATCTGGGTTAACTAGAGGGCCCTTTGACTATGTAGGTTAACTATCGGGCACTTGGATTATCTAGGTTAACTAGTGGGCACTTGGACGATCTAGGTTAACTAGTGGGCACTTGGACATCTAGATTAACTAGCGGGCCCTTGGACTATCTAGGTTAACTCACGGGCACATGGATTATCTAAGTTAACTAGCGGGTACCTGGACTATCTAGGTTTACTAGCGGGGACTTGGACTATCTAGGTTAACTAGCGGGCACTTGGACTATGTAGGTTACCTAGCCGGCACTTGGACTATGTAGGTTAACTAGAAGGCATTTGGACTATCTAGGTTAACTAGCGGGCACTTGGACTATCTAGGTTAGCTAGCGGGCACTTGGATTATGTAGTTTCCCTAGCGGGCATTTGGATTATTTAGGTTACGTAGTGGGCACTTGGACTATGTAGGTTACCTAGCGGGCACTTGGACTATGTAGGTTACCTAGCGGGCACTTGGACTATGTAGGTTATCTAGAAGGCACTTGGACTATAAAGGTTACCTAGCGGGCCCTTGGACTATGTAGGTTACCAGCGGGCACATGGACTATCTAGGTTAACGAACGTGCACTTGGACTATGTAGGTAACCTAGCGGGCACTTGGACTGTCTAGGTTACCTAGTGGGCACATGACCTATCTAGATTAACGAACGGGCACTTGGACTATGTAGGTTAACTAGCGGACACTTAACCTATCTAGGTTAGCTAACGGGCAATTGGACTACCTAGGTTACCTAGCGGGCACTTGGACTATGTAGGTTCCCTAGCGGGCACTTGGACTATTTAGGTTACCTAGAAGGCACTTTGACTATCTAGGTTAACTAACGGGCACTTGGACTATGTAGGTTCCCTAGCGAGCACTTGGACTATGTACGTCCCCTAGCGGGCACATGGACAATCTAGGTTAACTAGAGGACCCTTTGACTATGTAGGTAAACTATCGGGCACTTGGATTATCTAGGTTAACTAGTGGGCACTTGGACGATCTAGGTTAACTAGTGGGCACTTGGACGATCTAGATTAACTAGCGGGCCCTTGGACTATCTAGGTTAACTCACGGGCACATGGATTATCTAAGTTAACTAGCAGGTACTTGGACTATCTAGGTTTACTAGCGGGCACTTGGACTATCTAGGTTAACTAGCGGGCACTTGGACTATGTAGGTTACCTAGCCGGCACTTGGACTATGTAGGTTAACTAGAAGGCATTTAGAATATCTAGGTTAACTAGCGGGCACTTGGAGTATCTAGGTTAACTAGCGGGCACTTGGACTATGTAGTTTCCCTAGCGGGCATTTGGATTTTTTAGGTTACGTAGTGGGCACTTGGACTATGTAGGTTACCTAGCGGGCACTTGGACTATGTAGGTTACCTAGCGGGCACTTGGACTATGTAGGTTATCTAGAAGGCACTTGGACTATAAAGGTTACCTAGCGGGCCCTTGGACTATGTAGGTTACCAGCGGGCACATGGACTATCTAGGTTAACGAACGTGCACTTAGACTATGTAGGTAACCTAGCGGGCACTTGGACTGTCTAGGTTACCTAGTGGGCACATGGCCTATCTAGATTAACGAACGGGCACTTGGACTATGTAGATTACCAGCGGGCACTTGGACTATGTAGGATCCCTATCGGACATTTGGACTACTTAGGTTACCTAGCGGTCACTTGGATTATCTAGGTTAACGAACGGGCACTTGGACTATGTAGGTTAACTAGCGGACACTTCCACTATGTAGGTTAGCTAACGGGCAATTGGATTATCTAGGTTACCTAGCGGGCACTTGGACTATGTAGGTTCCCTAGCGGGCACTTGGACTATGTAGGTTCCGTATCGGGCATTGGACTATGTAGGTTAACTAGCAGGACCTTGGACTATCTAGGTTACCTAGCAGACACTTGGACTATGTAGGTTAACTAGCGGGCACTTGGACAATCTAGGTTACCTAGCGGGCACTTGAACTATGTACATACCCTAGCGGGCACTTGGACTATTTAGGTTACCTAGCGGGCACTTGGACTATGTACGTACCCTAGCGGGCACTTGGACTATCTAGGTTAACTAGAGGGCCCTTGGACTATGTAGGTTAACTAGCGGGCACTTGGATTAGCTAGGTTAACTAGCGGGCACTTGGACTATCTAGATTAACTAGCGGTGCTTTGGACTATCTAGGTTATGTAGCGGGCACTTGGACTATCTAGGTTAACTAGCGGGCACTTGGACCATCTAGATTAACTAGCGGGCCCTTGGACTATCTAAGTTTTCTAGCGGGCACTTGGATTATCTAGGTTAACTAGCGGGCACTTGGACTATGTAGTTTCCCTAGCGGGCATTTGGATTACTTAGGTTACCTAGTGGGCACTTGGACTATGTAGGTTACCTTGCGGGCACTTGGACTATGTAGGTTAACTAGAAGGCACTTGGACTATCAAGGTTACCTAGCGGGCTCTTGGACTATGTAGGTTACCACGGGCACTTGGACTATCTAGGTTAACGAACGTGCACTTGGACTATGTAGGTAATCTAGCGGACACTTGGACTGTCTAGGTTACCTAGCGGGCACTTGGCCTATCTAGGTTAACGATCGGGCACTTGGACTATGTAGGTTATCTAGAAGGCACTTGGACTATAAAGGTTACCTAGCGGGCCCTTGGACTATGTAGGTTACCAGCGGGCACATGGACTATCTAGGTTAACGAACGTGCACTTGGACTATGTAGGTAACCTAGCGGGCACTTGGACTGTCTAGGTTACCTAGTGGGCACATGGCCTATCTAGATTAACGAACGGGCACTTGGACTATGTAGGTTAACTAGCGGACACTTAACCTATCTAGGTTAGCTAACGGGCAATTGGACTACCTAGATTACCTAGCAGGCACTTGGACTATGTAGGTTCCCTAGCGGGCACTTGGACTATTTAGGTTACCTAGAAGGCACTTTGACTATCTAGGTTAACTAATGGGCACTTGGACTATGTAGGTTCCCTAGCGAGCACTTGGACTATGTACGTCCCCTAGCGGGCACATGAACAATCTAGGTTAACTAGAGGACCCTTTGACTATGTAGGTAAACTATCGGGCACTTGGATTATCTAGGTTAACTAGTGGGCACTTGGACGATCTAGGTTAACTAGTGGGCACTTGGACGATCTAGATTAACTAGCGGGCCCTTGGACTATCTAGGTTAACTCACGGGCACATGGATTATCTAAGTTAACTAGCGGGTACTTGGACTATCTAGGTTTACTAGCGGGCACTTGGACTATCTAGGTTAACTAGCGGGCACTTGGACTATGTAGGTTACCTAGCCGGCACTTGGACTATGTAGGTTAACTAGAAGGCATTTAGACTATCTAGGTTAACTAGCGGGCACTTGGAGTATCTAGGTTAACTAGCGGGCACTTGGACTATGTAGTTTCCCTAGCGGGCATTTGGATTTTTTAGGTTACGTAGTGGGCACTTGGACTATGTAGGTTACCTAGCGGGCACTTGGACTATGTAGGTTACCTAGCGGGCACTTGGACTATGTAGGTTATCTAGAAGGCACTTGGACTATAAAGGTTACCTAGCGGGCCCTTGGACTATGTAGGTTACCAGCGGGCACATGGACTATCTAGGTTAACGAACGTGCACTTAGACTATGTAGGTAACCTAGCGGGCACTTGGACTGTCTAGGTTACCTAGTGGGCACATGGCCTATCTAGATTAACGAACGGGCACTTGGACTATGTAGATTACCAGCGGGCACTTGGACTATGTAGGATCCCTATCGGACATTTGGACTACTTAGGTTACCTAGCGGTCACTTGGATTATCTAGGTTAACGAACGGGCACTTGGACTATGTAGGTTAACTAGCGGACACTTCCACTATGTAGGTTAGCTAACGGGCAATTGGATTATCTAGGTTACCTAGCGGGCACTTGGACTATGTAGGTTCCCTAGCGGGCACTTGGACTATGTAGGTTCCTTATCGGGCATTGGACTATGTAGGTTAACTAGCAGAACCTTGGACTATCTAGGTTACCTAGCAGACACTTGGACTATGTAGGTTAACTAGCGGGCACGTGGACAATCTAGGTTACCTAGCGGGCACTTGAACTATGTACATACCCTAGCGGGCACTTGGACTATTTAGGTTACCTAGCGGGCACTTGGACTATGTACGTACCCTAGCGGGCACTTGGACTATCTAGGTTAACTAGAGGGCCCTTGGACTATGTAGGTTAACTAGCGGGCCCTTGGATTAGCTAGGTTAACTAGCGGGCACTTGGACTATCTAGATTAACTAGCGGTGCTTTGCACTATCTAGGTTATGTAGCGGGCACTTGGACTATCTAGGTTAACTAGCGGGCACTTGGACCATCTAGATTAACTAGCGGGCCCTTGGACTATCTAAGTTTTCTAGCGGGCACTTGGATTATCTAGGTTAACTAGCGGGCACTTGGACTATGTAGTTTCCCTAGCGGGCATTTGGATTACTTAGGTTACCTAGTGGGCACTTGGACTATGTAGGTTACCTTGCGGGCACTTGGACTATGTAGGTTAACTAGAAGGCACTTGGACTATCAAGGTTACCTAGCGGGCTCTTGGACTATGTAGGTTACCACGGGCACTTGGACTATCTAGGATAACGAACGTGCACTTGGACTATGTAGGTAATCTAGCGGACACTTGGACTGTCTAGGTTACCTAGCGGGCACTTGGCCTATCTAGGTTAACGATCGGGCACTTGGACTATGTAGGTTAACTAGCGGACACTTCGACTATCTAGGTTAGCTAACGGGCAATTGGACTATGTAGGTTCCCTAGCGGGCACTTGGACAATGTAGGTTCCCTATCGGGTACTTGGACTGTCTAGGTTAACTAGCTGGCAATTGGACTGTCTAGGTTAACTAGCGGGCCCTTGGACTATGTACGTCCCCTAGTGGGCACTTGGACTATCTAGGTTAACTAACGGGCACTAGGACTATCTAGATTAACTAGCGGGCACTTGGACTATCTAGTTTACCTAGCAGGCACTTGGATTATGAAGGATACCTAGCGGGCACTTGGACTATCTAGGTTAACTAGCGGGCACGAGGACTATGTAGGTTAACTAGCGGACACTTGCACTATCTAGGTTAACTAGCGGACCCTTGTATTATGTAGGTTAACTAGCGGGTCCATGGATTATGTAGGTTTACTAGCAGGCACTTGGACGATCTAGGTTAACTAGCAGGCACTTGGACTATGTAGTTTCCCTAGCGGGCATTTGGACTATTTAGGTTACCATCGGGAACTTGGACTATGTAGGTTACCTAGCGGGCACTTGGACTATGTACATCCCCTAGTGGGCACTTGGACTATCTAGGTTAACTAACGGGCACTTGGACTATGTAGGTTGCCTAGCGGGCGCTTGGACTATGTAGGTTCCCTATCGGGCACTTGGACTATGTAGGATAACTAGCGGGCACTTGGACAGTCTAGGTAACCTAGCAGGCACTTGGACTATCTAGGTTAACGAACGGGCACTTGAACTATGTAAGTTACCTAGCGGGCACTTGGATTATGTAGGATCCCTATCGAACATTTGGACTACTTAGGTTAACTAGCGGGCACTTGGACTATCTAGGTTAACTAGCGGGCACTTGGACTATCTAGGTCAATTAGCAGGCCCTTGTACTATGTAGGTTAACTAGCGGGCACTTGGACTATCTAGGTTTCCTAGCCGGCACTCGGACTATGTACATACCCTAGCGCGCACTTGGACTATCTAGGTTACCTAGCGGGCACTTGGACTATGTACGTCCCCTAGTGGGCACTTGGACTATCTAGGTTAACTAAAGGGCACTTGGACTATGTAGTTTCCCTAGCGGGCATTTGGATTATTTAGGTTACCTAGTGGGTACTTGGGCTATGTAGGTTACCTAGCGGGCACTTGGACTATGTAGGTTAACTAGAAGGCACTTGGACTATCAAGGTTAACTAACGGGCACTTGAACTATGTAAGTTGCCTAGCGGACACTTGGACTATGTAGGTTCCCTATCGGGCACTTGGACTATGTAGGTTAACTAGCGGGCACTTGGACTATGTAGGTTAACTAGCGGGCACTTGGACTATCTAGGTTACCTAGAGGGCACTTGGACTGTCTAGGTAACCTAGACGGCACTTGGACTATCTAGGTTAACGAACGGGCACTTGGACTATGTAGGTAACCTAGCGGGCACTTGGAATGTCTAGGTTACCTAGCGGGCACTTTGACTATCTAGGTTAACGAACGGGCACTTGGACTATGAAGGTTACCTAGCGGGCACTTGGATTATGTAGGATCCCTATCAGACATATGGACTATTTAGGTTAACTAGCGGGCACTTGGACTATCTAGGTTAACTACCGGGCACTTGGACTATATAGGTTAACTAGCGGACCTTGGACTATCTAGGTTAAATAGCGGGCACTTGGACTATATAGGTTAACTAGCGGACCTTGGACTATGTAGGTTAACTAGCGGGCACTTGGACTATCTAGGTTTCCTAGCCGGCACTCGGACTATGTACATACCCTAGCGCGCACTTGGACTATCTAGGTTACCTAGCGGGCTCTTAGACTATGTACGTCCCCTAGTGGGCACTTGGACTATCTAGGTTAACTAACGGGCACTTGGACTATGTAGTTTCCCTAGCGGGTAATTGGATTATTTAGGTTAGCTAGTAGGCACTTGGACTATGTAAGTTAACTAGAAAGCACTTGGATTATCAAGGTTACCTAGCGGTCCCTTGGACTATGTAGGTTACCAGCGGGCACTTGGCCTATCTAGGTTAACGAACGGGCACTTGGACTATGTAGCTTAACTAGCGGACACTTCGACTATCTAGGTTAGCTAACGGGCAATTGGACTATCTAGGTTACCCAGCGGGCACTTGGACTATGTAGGTTCCCTAGCGGGCACTTGGACTATTCAGGTTACCTAGAAGGCACTTTGAATATCTAGGTTAACTAACGGCCACTTGGACTATGTAGGTTGCCTAGCGGGTACTTGGACTGTCTAGGTTAACTAGCGGACAATTGGACTGTCTAGGTTACCTAGTGGACACTTGGACTATGTAGTTTACCTAGCGAGCACTTGGACTATGTAGGTTCCCTAGCGGGCACTTGGACTATGTAGGTTCCCTATCGGGTACTTGGACTGTCTAGGTTAACTAGCGGGCAATTGGACAGTATATGTTACCTAGTGGGCACTTGGACTATGTAGTTTACCTAGCAGGCACTTGGACTATGTAGGTTAACTAGCGGGCACTTGGACTATCTCGGTTACCTAGAGGGCACTTGGACTATGTACATTTTCTCGCGGGCACTTGGGCTATCTACGTTACCTAGCGGGCACTTGGACTATGTAGGTTAACTAGAAAGCACTTGGTCTATCAAGGTTACCTAGCGGGCCTTTGGACAATGTAGGTTACCAGCGGGCACTTGGACTTTCTAGGTTAACGAACGCGCACTTGGACTATGTAGGTAACCTAGCAGGCACTTGGACTGTCTAGGTTACCTAGCGGACACTTGGCCTATCTAGATTAACTAACGGGCACTTGGACTATGTAGGTTAACTAGCGGACACTTCGACTATCTAGGTTAGCTAACGGGCAATTGGACTAACTAGGTTACCTAGCGGGCACATGGACTATGTAGGTTCCCTAGCGGGCACTTGGACTATTTAGGTTACCTAGAAGGCACTTTGACTATCTAGGTTAACTAACGGGCACTTGGACTATGTAGGTTCCCTAGCGAGCACTTGGACTATGTACGTCCCCTAGCGGGCACATGGACTATCTAGGTTAACTAGAGGACCCTTTGACTATGTAGGTAAACTATCGGGCACTTGGATTATCTAGGTTAACTAGTGGGCACTTGGACGATCTAGATTAACTAGCGGGCCCTTGGACTATCTAGGTTAACTCACGGGCACATGGATTATCTAAGTTAACTAGAGGGTACTTGGACTATCTAGGTTTACTAGCGGGCACTTGGACTATCTAGGTTAACTAGCGGGCACTTGGACTATGTAGGTTACCTAGCCGGCACTTGGACTATGTAGGTTAACTAGAAGGCATTTAGACTATCTAGGTTAACTAGCGGGCACTTGAACTATCTAGGTTAACTAGCGGGCACTTGGACTATGTAGTTTCCCTAGCGGGCATTTGGATTTTTTAGGTTACGTAGTGGGCACTTGGACTATGTAGGTTACCTAGCGGGCACTTGGACTATGTAGGTTACCTAGCGGGAACTTGGACTATGTAGGTTATCTAGAAGGCACTTGGACTATAAAAGTTACCTAGCGGGCCCTTGGACTATGTAGGTTACCAGCGGGCACATGGACTATCTAGGTTAACGAACGTGCACTTGGACTATGTAGGTAACCTAGCGGGCACTTGGACTGTCTAGGTTACCTAGTGGGCACATGGCCTATCTAGATTAACGAACGGGCACTTGGACTATGTAGGATCCCTATCGGACATTTGGACTACTTAGGTTACCTAGCGGTCACTTGGATTATCTAGGTTAACGAACGGGCACTTTGACTATGTAGGTTAACTAGCGGACACTTCCACTATGTAGGTTAGCTAACGGGCAATTGGACTATCTAGGTTACCTAGCGGGCACTTGGACTATGTAGGTTCCCTAGCGGGCACTTGGACTATGTAGGTTCCTTATCGGGCATTTGACTATGTAGGTTAACTAGCAGGACCTTGGACTATCTAGGTTACCTAGCAGGCACTTGGATTTTGTAGGTTAACTAGCGGGCACTTGGACAATCTAGGTTACCTAGCGGGCACGTGAATTATGTACATACCATAGCGGGCACTTGGACTATTTAGGTTACCTAGCGGGCACTTGGACTTTGTACGTACCCTAGCGGGCACTTGGACTATCTAGGTTAACTAGAGGGCCCTTGGACTATGTAGGTTAACTAGCGGGCACTTGGATTAGCTAGGTTAACTAGCGGGCACTTGGACTATCTAGATTAACTAGCGGTGCTTTGGACTATCTAGGTTATGTAGCGGGCACTTGGACTATCTAGGTTAACTAGCGGGCACTTGGACTATGTAGGTTCCCTAGCGGGCACTTGGACTATGTAGGTTAACTAGCAGGACCTTGGACTATCTATGTTACCTAGCAGGCACTTGGACTATGTAGGTTAACTAGCGGGCACTTGGACAATCTAGGTTACCTAGCGGGCACTTGAACTATGTACATACCCTAGCGGGCACTTGGACTATTTAGGTTACCTAGCGGGCACTTGGACTATGTACGTACCCTAGCGGGCACTTGGACTATCTAGGTTAACTAGAGGGCCCTTGGACTATGTAGGTTAACTAGCGGGCACTTGGATTAGCTAGGTTAACTAGCGGGCACTTGGACTATCTAGATTAACTAGCGGTGCTTTGGACTATCTAGGTTATGTAGCGGGCACTTGGACTATCTAGGTTAACTAGCGGGCACTTGGACCATCTAGATTAACTCGCGGGCCCTTGGGCTATCTAAGTTTACTAGCGGGCACTTGGATTATCTAGGTTAACTAGCGGGCACTTGGACTATGTAGTTTCCCTAGCGGGCATTTGGATTACTTAGGTTACCTAGTGGGCACTTGGACTATGTAGGTTACCTTGCGGGCACTTGGACTATGTAGGTTAACTAGAAGGCACTTGGACTATCAAGGTTACCTAGCGGGCTCTTGGACTATGTAGGTTACCACGGGCACTTGGACTATCTAGGTTAACGAACGTGCACTTGGACTATGTAGGTAATCTAGCGGACACTTGGACTGTCTAGGTTACCTAGCGGGCACTTGGCCTATCTAGGTTAACGATCGGGCACTTGGACTATGTAGGTTAACTAGCGGACACTTCGACTATCTAGGTTAGCTAACGGGCAATTGGACTATGTAGGTTCCCTAGCGGGCACTTGGACAATGTAGGTTCCCTATCGGGTACTTGGACTGTCTAGGTTAACTAGCTGGCAATTGGACTGTCTAGGTTAACTAGCGGGCCCTTGGACTATGTACGTCCCCTAGTGGGCACTTGGACTATCTAGGTTAACTAACGGGCACTAGGACTATCTAGGTTAACTAGCGGGCACTTGGACTATCTAGTTTACCTAGCAGGCACTTGGATTATGAAGGATCCCTAGCGGGCACTTGGACTATCTAGGTTAACTAGCGGGTACGAGGACTATGTAGGTTAACTAGCGGACACTTGCACTATCCAGGTTAACTAGCGGACCCTTGTATTATGTAGGTTAACTAGCGGGCCCATGGATTATGTAGGTTTACTAGCAGGCACTTGGACGATCTAGGTTAACTAGCAGGCACTTGAACTATGTAGTTTCCCTAGCGGGCATTTGGACTATTTAGGTTACCATGGGGAACTTGGACTATGTAGGTTACCTAGCGGGCACTTGGACTATGTACGTCCCCTAGTGGGCACTTGGACTATCTAGGTTAACTAACGGGCACTTGGACTATGTAGGTTGCCTAGCGGGCACTTGGACTATGTAGGTTCCCTATCGGGCACTTGGACTATGTAGGATAACTAGCGGGCACTTGGACTGTCTAGGTAACCTAGCAGGCACTTGGACTATCTAGGTTACCGAACGGGCACTTGAACTATGTAGGTTACCTAGCGGGCACTTGGACTATGTAGGATCCCTATCGAACATTTGGACTACTTAGGTTAACTAGCGGGCACTTGGACTATCTAGGTTAACTAGCGGGCACTTGGACTATCTAGGTCAATTAGCGGGCCCTTGTACTATGTAGGTTAACTAGCGGGCACTTGGACTATCTAGGTTTCCTAGCCGGCACTCGGACTATGTACATACCCTAGCGCGCACTTGGACTATCTAGGTTACCTAGCGGGCACTTGGACTATGTACGTCCCCTAGTGGGCACTTGGACTATCTAGGTTAACTAAAGGGCACTTGGACTATGTAGTTTCCCTAGCGGGCATTTGGATTATTTAGGTTACCTAGTGGGTACTTGGACTATGTAGGTTACCTAGCGGGCACTTGGACTATGTAGGTTAACTAGAAGGCACTTGGACTATCAAGGTTAACTAACGGGCACTTGAACTATGTAGGTTGCCTAGCGGACACTTGGACTATGTAGGTTCCCTATCGGGCACTTGGACTATGTAGGTTAACTAGCGGGCACTTGGACTATGTAGGTTAACTACCGGGCACTTGGACTATCTAGGTTACCTAGAGGGCACTTGGACTGTCTAGGTAACCTAGACGGCACTTGGACTATCTAGGTTAACGAGCGGGCACTTGGACTATGTAGGTAACCTAGCGGGCACTTGGAATGTCTAGGTTACCAAGCGGGCACTTTGACTATCTAGGTTAACGAACGGGCACTTGGACTATGAAGGTTACCTAGCGGGCACTTGGACTATGTAGGATCCCTATCAGACATATGGACTATTTAGGTTAACTAGCGGGCACTTGGACTATCTAGGTTAACTAGCGGGCAATTGGACTATATAGGTTAACTAGCGGACCTTGGACTATCTAGGTTAAATAGCGGGCACTTGGACTATATAGGTTAACTAGCGGACCTTGGAATATGTAGGTTAACTAGCGGGCACTTGGACTATCTAGGTTTCCTAGCCGGCACTCGGACTATGTACATACCCTAGCGCGCACTTGGACTATCTATGTTACCTAGCGGGCACTTGGACTATGTACGTCCCCTAGTGGGCACTTGGACTATCTAGGTTAACTAACGGGCACTTGACTATGTAGTTTCCCAAGCGGGCATTTGTTTTATTTAGGTTACCTAGTGGGCACTTGGTCTATGTAGGTTACCTAGCGGGCACTTGGACCATATAGGTCCCCTAGTGGGCACTTGGACTATCTAGGTTAACTAACGGGCACTTGAACTATGTAGGTTGCCTAGCGGGCACTTGGACTATGTAGGTTCCCTATCGGGCACTTGGACTATGTAGGTTAACGAACGGGCACTTGGACTATGTAGGTAACCTAACGGGCAATTGTACTGTCTAGGTTACCTAGCGGGCAGTTTGACTATCTAGGTTAACAAACGTGCACTTGGACTATGTAGGGTACCTTGCGGGCACTTGGACTATCTAGGTCAACTAGCGGGCCCTTGTACTATGTAGGTTAACTAGCGGGCACTTGGACTATATAGGTTAACTAACGGGCACTTGGACTATGTAGTTTCCCTAGCGGGCAATTGGATTATTTAGGTTAGCTAGTAGGCACTTGGACTATGTAAGTTAACTAGAAAGCACTTGGATTATCAAGGTTACCTAGCGGGCCCTTGGACTATGTAGGTTACCAGCGGGCACTTGGCCTATCTAGGTTAACGAATGGGCACTTGGACTATGTAGCTTAACTAGCGGACACTTCGACTATCTAGGTTAGCTAACGGGCAATTGGACTATCTAGGTTACCCAGCGGGCACTTGGACTATGTATGTTCCCTAGCGGGCACTTGGACTATTCAGGTTACCTAGCAGGCACTTTGAATATCTAGGTTAACTAACGGCCACTTGGACTATGTAGGTTGCCTAGCGGGTACTTGGACTGTCTAGGTTAACTAGCGGGCAATTGAACTGTCTAGGTTACCTAGTGGGCACTTGGACTATGTAGTTTACCTAGCGAGCACTTGGACTATGTAGGTTCCCTAGCGGGCACTTGGACTATGTAGGTTCCCTATCGGGTACTTGGACTGTCTAGGTTAACTAGCGGGCAATTGGACTGTATATGTTACCTAGTGGGCACTTGGACTATGTAGTTTACCTAGCAGGCACTTGGACTATGTAGGTTAACTAGCGGGCACTTTGACTATCTCGGTTACCTAGAGGGCACTTGGACTATGTACATTTTCTCGCGGGCACTTGGGCTAGCTACGTTACCTAGCGGGCACTTGGACTATGTAGGTTAACGAACGGGCACTTGGACTATGTAGGTAACCTAATGGTCACTTGGACTGTCTAGGTTACCTAGCAGCGACTTGGACTATGTAGGTTAACTAGCAGGCACTTGGACTATGTAGGATCCCTATCGGACATTTGTACTACTTAGGTTAACTAGCGGGCACTTTGACTATCTAGGTTAACTAGCGGGCACTTGGACTATCTAGGTCAACTAGCGGGCCCTTGTACTATGTAGGTTAACTAGCGGGCACTTGGACCATCTAGATTAACTAGCGGGCCCTTGGACTATCTAAATTTTCTAGCGGGCACTTGGATTATCTAGGTTAACTAGCGGGCACTTGGACTATGTAGTTTCCCTAGCGGGCATTTGGATTACTTAGGTTACCTAGTGGGCACTTGGACTATGTAGGTTACCTTGCGGGCACTTGGACTATGTAGGTTAACTAGAAGGCACTTGGACTATCAAGGTTACCTAGCGGGCTCTTGGACTATGTAGGTTACCACGGGCACTTGGACTATCTAGGTTAACGAACGTGCACTTGGACTATGTAGGTAATCTAGCGGACACTTGGACTGTCTAGGTTACCTAGCGGGCACTTGGCCTATCTAGGTTAACGATCGGGCACTTGGACTATGTAGGTTAACTAGCGGACACTTCGACTATCTAGGTTAGCTAACGGGCAATTGGACTATGTAGGTTCCCTAGCGGGCACTTGGACAATGTAGGTTCCCTATCGGGTACTTGGACTGTCTAGGTTAACTAGCTGGCAATTGGACTGTCTAGGTTAACTAGCGGGCCCTTGGACTATGTACGTCCCCTAGTGGGCACTTGGACTATCTAGGTTAACTAACGGGCACTAGGACTATCTAGGTTAACTAGCGGGCACTTGGACTATCTAGTTTACCTAGCAGGCACTTGGATTATGAAGGATCCCTAGCGGGCACTTGGACTATCTAGGTTAACTAGCGGGCACGAGGACTATGTAGGTTAACTAGCGGACACTTGCACTATCTAGGTTAACTAGCGGACCCTTGTATTATGTAGGTTAACTAGCGGGCCCATGGATTATGTAGGTTTACTAGCAGGCACTTGGACGATCTAGGTTAACTAGCAGGCACTTGGACTATATAGTTTCCCTAGCGGGCATTTGGACTATTTAGGTTACCATCGGGAACTTGGACTATGTAGGTTACCTAGCGGGCACTTGGACTATGTACGTCCCCTAGTGGGCACTTGGACTATCTAGGTTAACTAACGGGCACTTGGACTATGTAGGTTGCCTAGCGGGCGCTTGGACTATGTAGGTTCCCTATCGGGCACTTGGACTATGTAGGATAACTAGCGGGCACTTGGACAGTCTAGGTAACCTAGCAGGCACTTGGACTATCTAGGTTAACGAACGGGCACTTGAACTATGTAGGTTACCTAGCGGGCACTTGGACTATGTAGGATCCCTATCGAACATTTGGACTACTTAGGTTAACTAGCGGGCACTTGGACTATCTAGGTTAACTAGCGGGCACTTGGACTATCTAGGTTAGCTAACGGGCAATTGGACTACCTAGGTTACCTAGCGGGCACTTGGACTATGTAGGTTCCCTAGCGGGCACTTGGACTATTTAGGTTACCTAGAAGGCACTTTGACTATCTAGGTTAACTAACGGGCACTTGGACTATGTTGGTTCCCTAGCGAGCACTTGGACTATGTACGTCCCCTAGCGGGCACTTGGACTATCTAGGTTAACTAGAGGGCCCTTTGACTATGTAAGTTAACTATCGGGCACTTGGATTATCTAGGTTAACTAGTGGGCACTTGGACGATCTAGGTTAACTAGTCGGCACTTGGACGATCTAGATTAACTAGCGGGCCCTTGGACTATCTAGGTTAACTCACGGGCACATGGATTATCTAAGTTAACTAGCGGGTACTTGGACTATCTAGGTTTACTAGCGGGCACTTGGACTATCTAGGTTAACTAGCGGGCACTTGGACTATGTAGGTTACCTAGCCGGCACTTGGACTATGTAGGTTAACTAGAAGGCATTTGGACTATCTAGGTTAACTAGCGGGCACTTGGACTATCTAGGTTAACTAGCGGGCACTTGGACTATGTAGTTTCCCTAGCAGGCATTTGGATTATTTAGGTTACGTAGTGGGCACTTGGACTATGTAGGTTACCTAGCAGGCACTTGGACTATGTAGGTTACCTAGCGGGCACTTGGACTATGTAGGTTATCTAGAAGGCACTTGGACTATAAAGGTTACCTAGCGGGCCCTTGGACTATGTAGGTTACCAGCGGGCACATGGACTATCTAGGTTAATGAACGTGCACTTGGACTATGTAGGTAACCTAGCGGGCACTTGGACTGTCTAGGTTACCTAGTGGGCACATGGCCTATCTAGATTAACGAACGGGCACTTGGACTATGTAGATTACCAGCGGGCATTTGGACTATGTAGGATCCCTATCGGACATTTGGACTACTTAGGTTACCTAGCGGTCACTTGGATTATCTAGGTTAACGAACGGGCACTTGGACTATGTAGGTTAACTAGCGGACACTTCCACTATGTAGGTTAGCTAACGGGCAATTGGACTATCTAGGTTACCTAGCGGGCACTTGGACTATGTAGGTTCCCTAGCGGGCACTTGGACTATGTAGGTTCCTTATCGGGCATTGGACTATGTAGGTTAACTAGCAGGACCTTGGACTATCTAGGTTACCTAGCAGGCACTTGGACTATGTAGGTTAACTAGCGGGCACTTGGACAATCTAGGTTACCTAGCGGGCACTTGAACTATGTACATACCCTAGCGGGCACTTGGACTATTTAGGTTACCTAGCGGGCACTTGGACTATGTACGTACCCTAGCGGGCACTTGGACTATCTAGGTTAACTAGAGGGCCCTTGGACTATGTAGGTTAACTAGCGGGCACTTGGATTAGCTAGGTTAACTAGCGGGCACTTGGACTATCTAGATTAACTAGCGGTGCTTTGGACTATCTAGGTTATGTAGCGGGCTCTTGGACTATCTAGGTTAACTAGCGGGCACTTGGACCATCTAGATTAACTCGCAGGCCCTTGGACTATCTAAGTTTACTAGCGGGCACTTAGATTATCTAGGTTAACTAGCGGGCACTTGGACTATGTAGTTTCCCTAGCGGGCATTTGGATTACTTAGGTTACCTAGTGGGCACTTGGACTATGTAGGTTACCTTGCGGGCACTTGGACTATGTAGGTTAACTAGAAGGCACTTGGACTATCAAGGTTACCTAGCGGGCTCTTGGACTATGTAGGTTACCACGGGCACTTGGACTATCTAGGTTAACGAACGTGCACTTGGACTATGTAGGTAATCTAGCGGACACTTGGACTGTCTAGGTTACCTAGCGGGCACTTGGCCTATCTAGGTTAACGATCGGGCACTTGGACTATGTAGGTTAACTAGCGGACACTTCGACTATCTAGGTTAGCTAACGGGCAATTGGACTATGTAGGTTCCCTAGCGGGCACTTGGACAATGTAGGTTCCCTATCGGGTACTTGGACTGTCTAGGTTAACTAGCTGGCAATTGGACTGTCTAGGTTAACTAGCGGGCCCTTGGACTATGTACGTCCCCTAGTGGGCACTTGGACTATCTAGGTTAACTAACGGGCACTAGGACTATCTAGGTTAACTAGCGGGCACTTGGACTATCTAGTTTACCTAGCAGGCACTTGGATTATGAAGGATCCCTAGCGGGCACTTGGACTATCTAGGTTAACTAGCGGGCACGAGGACTATGTAGGTTAACTAGCGGACACTTGCACTATCTAGGTTAACTAGCGGACCCTTGTATTATGTAGGTTAACTAGCGGGCCCATGGATTATGTAGGTTTACTAGCAGGCACTTGGACCATCTAGGTTAACTAGCAGGCACTTGGACTATGTAGTTTCCCTAGCGGGCATATGGACTATTTAGGTTACCATCGGGAACTTGGACTATGTAGGTTACCTAGCGGGCACTTGGACTATGTACGTCCCCTAGTGGGCACTTGGACTATCTAGGTTAACTAACGGGCACTTGGACTATGTAGGTTGCCTAGCGGGCACTTGGACTATGTAGGTTCCCTATCGGGGACTTGGACTATGTAGGATAACTAGCGGGCACTTGTATTGTCTAGGTAACCTAGCAGGCACTTGGACTATCTAGGTTAACGAACGGGCACTTGAACTATGTAAGTTACCTAGGGGGCACTTGGACTATGTAGGATCCCTATCGAACATTTGGACTACTTAGGTTAACTAGCGGGCACTTGGACTATCTAGGTTAACTAGAGGGCCCTTTGACTATGTAAGTTAACTATCGGGCACTTGGATTATCTAGGTTAACTAGTGGGCACTTGGACGATCTAGGTTAACTAGTCGGCACTTGGACGATCTAGATTAACTAGCGGGCCCTTGGACTATCTAGGTTAACTCACGGGCACATGGATTATCTAAGTTAACTAGCGGGTACTTGGACTATCTAGGTTTACTAGCGGGCACTTGGACTATCTAGGTTAACTAGCGGGCACTTGGACTATGTAGGTTACCTAGCCGGCACTTGGACTATGTAGGTTAACTAGAAGGCATTTGGACTATCTAGGTTAACTAGCGGGCACTTGGACTATCTAGGTTAACTAGCGGGCACTTGGACTATGTAGTTTCCCTAGCAGGCATTTGGATTATTTAGGTTACGTAGTGGGCACTTGGACTATGTAGGTTACCTAGCAGGCACTTGGACTATGTAGGTTACCTAGCGGGCACTTGGACTATGTAGGTTATCTAGAAGGCACTTGGACTATAAAGGTTACCTAGCGGGCCCTTGGACTATGTAGGTTACCAGCGGGCACATGGACTATCTAGGTTAATGAACGTGCACTTGGACTATGTAGGTAACCTAGCGGGCACTTGGACTGTCTAGGTTACCTAGTGGGCACATGGCCTATCTAGATTAACGAACGGGCACTTGGACTATGTAGATTACCAGCGGGCATTTGGACTATGTAGGATCCCTATCGGACATTTGGACTACTTAGGTTACCTAGCGGTCACTTGGATTATCTAGGTTAACGAACGGGCACTTGGACTATGTAGGTTAACTAGCGGACACTTCCACTATGTAGGTTAGCTAACGGGCAATTGGACTATCTAGGTTACCTAGCGGGCACTTGGACTATGTAGGTTCCCTAGCGGGCACTTGGACTATGTAGGTTCCTTATCGGGCATTGGACTATGTAGGTTAACTAGCAGGACCTTGGACTATCTAGGTTACCTAGCAGGCACTTGGACTATGTAGGTTAACTAGCGGGCACTTGGACAATCTAGGTTACCTAGCGGGCACTTGAACTATGTACATACCCTAGCGGGCACTTGGACTATTTAGGTTACCTAGCGGGCACTTGGACTATGTACGTACCCTAGCGGGCACTTGGACTATCTAGGTTAACTAGAGGGCCCTTGGACTATGTAGGTTAACTAGCGGGCACTTGGATTAGCTAGGTTAACTAGCGGGCACTTGGACTATCTAGATTAACTAGCGGTGCTTTGGACTATCTAGGTTATGTAGCGGGCTCTTGGACTATCTAGGTTAACTAGCGGGCACTTGGACCATCTAGATTAACTCGCAGGCCCTTGGACTATCTAAGTTTACTAGCGGGCACTTAGATTATCTAGGTTAACTAGCGGGCACTTGGACTATGTAGTTTCCCTAGCGGGCATTTGGATTACTTAGGTTACCTAGTGGGCACTTGGACTATGTAGGTTACCTTGCGGGCACTTGGACTATGTAGGTTAACTAGAAGGCACTTGGACTATCAAGGTTACCTAGCGGGCTCTTGGACTATGTAGGTTACCACGGGCACTTGGACTATCTAGGTTAACGAACGTGCACTTGGACTATGTAGGTAATCTAGCGGACACTTGGACTGTCTAGGTTACCTAGCGGGCACTTGGCCTATCTAGGTTAACGATCGGGCACTTGGACTATGTAGGTTAACTAGCGGACACTTCGACTATCTAGGTTAGCTAACGGGCAATTGGACTATGTAGGTTCCCTAGCGGGCACTTGGACAATGTAGGTTCCCTATCGGGTACTTGGACTGTCTAGGTTAACTAGCTGGCAATTGGACTGTCTAGGTTAACTAGCGGGCCCTTGGACTATGTACGTCCCCTAGTGGGCACTTGGACTATCTAGGTTAACTAACGGGCACTAGGACTATCTAGGTTAACTAGCGGGCACTTGGACTATCTAGTTTACCTAGCAGGCACTTGGATTATGAAGGATCCCTAGCGGGCACTTGGACTATCTAGGTTAACTAGCGGGCACGAGGACTATGTAGGTTAACTAGCGGACACTTGCACTATCTAGGTTAACTAGCGGACCCTTGTATTATGTAGGTTAACTAGCGGGCCCATGGATTATGTAGGTTTACTAGCAGGCACTTGGACCATCTAGGTTAACTAGCAGGCACTTGGACTATGTAGTTTCCCTAGCGGGCATATGGACTATTTAGGTTACCATCGGGAACTTGGACTATGTAGGTTACCTAGCGGGCACTTGGACTATGTACGTCCCCTAGTGGGCACTTGGACTATCTAGGTTAACTAACGGGCACTTGGACTATGTAGGTTGCCTAGCGGGCACTTGGACTATGTAGGTTCCCTATCGGGGACTTGGACTATGTAGGATAACTAGCGGGCACTTGTATTGTCTAGGTAACCTAGCAGGCACTTGGACTATCTAGGTTAACGAACGGGCACTTGAACTATGTAAGTTACCTAGGGGGCACTTGGACTATGTAGGATCCCTATCGAACATTTGGACTACTTAGGTTAACTAGCGGGCACTTGGACTATCTAGGTTAACTAGCGGGCACTTGGACTATGTAGGTTAACGAACGGGCACTTGGACTATGTAGGTAACCTAATGGTCACTTGGACTGTCTAGGTTACCTAGCAGCGACTTGGACTATGTAGGTTAACTAGCAGGCACTTGGACTATGTAGGATCCCTATCGGACATTTGTACTACTTAGGTTAACTAGCGGGCACTTTGACTATCTAGGTTAACTAGCGGGCACTTGGACTATCTAGGTCAACTAGCGGGCCCTTGTACTATGTAGGTTAACTAGCGGGCACTTGGACTATCTAGGTTAACTAACGGACCTTGACTATGTAGGTTAACTAGCGGGCCCTTGGACTATGTATGTCCCCTAGTGGGCACTTGGACTATCTAGGTTAACAAACGGGTACTAGGACTATCTAGGTTAACTATCGGGCACTTGGACTCTCTAGGTTACCTAGCAGGCACTTGGATTATGAAGGATCCCTAGCGGGCCCTTGGACTATCTAGGTCAACTAGCGGGCCCTTGTACTATGTAGGTTAAGTAGCGGGAACATGGACTATTTAGGTTAACTAACGGGCACTAGGTCTATCTAGGTTAACTAGCGGGCACTTGGACTGTCTAGGTAACCTAGCAGGCACTTGGACTACCTAGGTTAACGAACGGGCACTTGGACTATGTAGGTAACCTAGTGGGCACTTGGACTGTCTAGTTTACCTAGCGGGCACTTTGACTATCTAGGTTAACGAACGGGCACTTGGACTATGTAGGTTTCCTAGCGGGCACTTGGACTCTGTAGGATCCCTATCGGACATTTGGATTACTTAGGTTAACTAGCGGGCACTTGGACTATCTAGGTTAACTAGCGGGCACTTGGACTATCTAGGTCAACTAGCGGGCCCTTGTACTATGTAGGTTAACTAGCGGGCCCTTAGACTATGTAGGTTAACTAGCGGGCACTTGGACTATCTAGGTTTCCTAGCCGGCACTCGGACTATGTACATACCCTAGCACGCACTTGGACTATCTAGGTTACCTAGCGGGCACTTGGACTATGTACGTCCCCTAGTGGGCACTTGGACTATCTAGGTTAACTAACGGGCACTTGGACTATGTAGTTTCCCTAGCGGGCATTTGGATTATATAGGTTTCCTAGTGGGCACTGGGACTATGTAGGTTACCTAGCGGGCACTTGGACTATGTAGGTTAACTAGAAAGCACTTGGTCTATCAAGGTTACCTAGCGGACCTTTGGACAATGTAGGTTACCAGCGGGCACTTGGACTTTCTAGGTTAACGAACACGCACTTGGACTATGTAGGTAACCTAGCAGGCACTTGGACTGTCTAGGTTACCTAGCGGGCACTTGGCCTATCTAGATTAACTAACGGGCACTTGGACTATGTAGGTTAACTAGCGGACACTTCGACTATCTAGGTTAGCTAACGGGCAATTGGACTACCTAGGTTACCTAGCGGGCACTTGGACTATGTAGGTTCCCTAGCGGCCACTTGGACTATTTAGGTTACCTAGAAGGCACTTTGACTATCTAGGTTAACTAACGGGCACTTGGACTATGTAGGTTCCCTAGCGAGCACTTGGACTATGTACGTCCCCTAGCGGGCACTTGGACTATCTAGGTTAACTAGAGGGCCCTTTGACTATGTAGGTTAACTATCGGGCACTTGGATTATCTAGGTTAACTAGTGGGCACTTGGACGATCTAGGTTAACTAGTGGGCACTTGGACGATCTAGATTAACTAGCGGGCCCTTGGACTATCTAGGTTAACTCACGGGCACATGGATTATCTAAGTTAACTAGCGGGTACCTGGACTATCTAGGTTTACTAGCGGGGACTTGGACTATCTAGGTTAACTAGCGGGCACTTGGACTATGTAGGTTACCTAGCCGGCACTTGGACTATGTAGGTTAACTAGAAGGCATTTGGACTATCTAGGTTAACTAGCGGGCACTTGGACTATCTAGGTTAACTAGCGGGCACTTGGATTATGTAGTTTCCCTAGCGGGCATTTGGATTATTTAGGTTACGTAGTGGGCACTTGGACTATGTAGGTTACCTAGCGGGCACTTGGACTATGTAGGTTACCTAGCGGGCACTTGGACTATGTAGGTTATCTAGAAGGCACTTGGACTATAAAGGTTACCTAGCGGGCCCTTGGACTATGTAGGTTACCAGCGGGCACATGGACTATCTAGGTTAACGAACGTGCACTTGGACTATGTAGGTAACCTAGCGGGCACTTGGACTGTCTAGGTTACCTAGTGGGCACATGGCCTATCTAGATTAACGAACGGGCACTTGGACTATGTAGGTTAACTAGCGGACACTTAACCTATCTAGGTTAGCTAACGGGCAATTGGACTACCTAGGTTACCTAGCGGGCACTTGGACTATGTAGGTTCCCTAGCGGGCACTTGGACTATTTAGGTTACCTAGAAGGCACTTTGACTATCTAGGTTAACTAACGGGCACTTGGACTATGTAGGTTCCCTAGCGAGCACTTGGACTATGTACGTCCCCTAGCGGGCACATGGACAATCTAGGTTAACTAGAGGACCCTTTGACTATGTAGGTAAACTATCGGGCACTTGGATTATCTAGGTTAACTAGTGGGCACTTGGACGATCTAGGTTAACTAGTGGGCACTTGGACGATCTAGATTAACTAGCGGGCCCTTGGACTATCTAGGTTAACTCACGGGCACATGGATTATCTAAGTTAACTAGCGGGTACTTGGACTATCTAGGTTTACTAGCGGGCACTTGGACTATCTAGGTTAACTAGCGGGCACTTGGACTATGTAGGTTACCTAGCCGGCACTTGGACTATGTAGGTTAACTAGAAGGCATTTAGACTATCTAGGTTAACTAGCGGGCACTTGGAGTATCTAGGTTAACTAGCGGGCACTTGGACTATGTAGTTTCCCTAGCGGGCATTTGGATTTTTTAGGTTACGTAGTGGGCACTTGGACTATGTAGGTTACCTAGCGGGCACTTGGACTATGTAGGTTACCTAGCGGGCACTTGGACTATGTAGGTTATCTAGAAGGCACTTGGACTATAAAGGTTACCTAGCGGGCCCTTGGACTATGTAGGTTACCAGCGGGCACATGGACTATCTAGGTTAACGAACGTGCACTTAGACTATGTAGGTAACCTAGCGGGCACTTGGACTGTCTAGGTTACCTAGTGGGCACATGGCCTATCTAGATTAACGAACGGGCACTTGGACTATGTAGATTACCAGCGGGCACTTGGACTATGTAGGATCCCTATCGGACATTTGGAATACTTAGGTTACCTAGCGGTCACTTGGATTATCTAGGTTAACGAACGGGCACTTGGACTATGTAGGTTAACTAGCGGACACTTCCACTATGTAGGTTAGCTAACGGGCAATTGGATTATCTAGGTTACCTAGCGGGCACTTGGACTATGTAGGTTCCCTAGCGGGCACTTGGACTATGTAGGTTCCTTATCGGGCATTGGACTATGTAGGTTAACTAGCAGGACCTTGGACTATCTAGGTTACCTAGCAGACACTTGGACTATGTAGGTTAACTAGCGGGCACTTGGACAATCTAGGTTACCTAGCGGGCACTTGAACTATGTACATACCCTAGCGGGCACTTGGACTATTTAGGTTACCTAGCGGGCACTTTGACTATGTACGTACCCTAGCGGGCACTTGGACTATCTAGGTTAACTAGAGGGCCCTTGGACTATGTAGGTTAACTAGCGGGCACTTGGATTAGCTAGGTTAACTAGCGGGCACTTGGACTATCTAGATTAACTAGCGGTGCTTTGGACTATCTAGGTTATGTAGCGGGCACTTGGACTATCTAGGTTAACGAGCGGGCACTTGGACCATCTAGATTAACTAGCGGGCCCTTGGACTATCTAAGTTTTCTAGCGGGCACTTGGATTATCTAGGTTAACTAGCGGGCACTTGGACTATGTAGTTTCCCTAGCGGGCATTTGGATTACTTAGGTTACCTAGTGGGCACTTGGACTATGTAGGTTACCTTGCGGGCACTTGGACTATGTAGGTTAACTAGAAGGCACTTGGACTATCAAGGTTACCTAGCGGGCTCTTGGACTATGTAGGTTACCACGGGCACTTGGACTATCTAGGTTAACAAACGTGCACTTGGACTATGTAGGTAATCTAGCGGACACTTGGACTGTCTAGGTTACCTAGCGGGCACTTGGCCTATCTAGGTTAACGATCGGGCACTTGGACTATGTAGGTTAACTAGCGGACACTTCGACTATCTAGGTTAGCTAACGGGCAATTGGACTATGTAGGTTCCCTAGCGGGCACTTGGACAATGTAGGTTCCCTATCGGGTACTTGGACTGTCTAGGTTAACTAGCTGGCAATTGGACTGTCTAGGTTAACTAGCGGGCCCTTGGACTATGTACGTCCCCTAGTGGGCACTTGGACTATCTAGGTTAACTAACGGGCACTAGGACTATCTAGGTTAACTAGCGGGCACTTGGACTATCTAGTTTACCTAGCAGGCACTTGGATTATGAAGGATACCTAGCGGGCACTTGGACTATCTAGGTTAACTAGTGGGCACGAGGACTATGTAGGTTAACTAGCGGACACTTGCACTATCTAGGTTAACTAGCGGACCCTTGTATTATGTAGGTTAACTAGCGGGTCCATGGATTATGTAGGTTTACTAGCAGGCACTTGGACGATCTAGGTTAACTAGCAGGCACTTGGACTATGTAGTTTCCCTAGCGGGCATTTGGACTATTTAGGTTACCATCGGGAACTTGGACTATGTAGGTTACCTAGCGGGCACTTGGACTATGTACATCCCCTAGTGGGCACTTGGACTATCTAGGTTAACTAACGGGCACTTGGACTATGTAGGTAGCCTAGCGGGCGCTTGGACTATGTAGGTTCCCTATCGGGCACTTGGACTATGTAGGATAACTAGCGGGCACTTGGACAGTCTAGGTAACCTAGCAGGCACTTGGACTATCTAGGTTAACGAACGGGCACTTGAACTATGTAGGTTACCTAGCGGGCACTTGGACTATGTAGGATCCCTATCGAACATTTGGACTACTTAGGTTAACTAGCGGGCACTTGGACTATCTAGGTTAACTAGCGGGCACTTGGACTATCTAGGTTAGCTAACGGGCAATTGGACTACCTAGGTTACCTAGCGGGCACTTGGACTATGTAGGTTCCCTAGCGGGCACTTGGACTATTTAGGTTACCTAGAAGGCACTTTGACTATCTAGGTTAACTAACGGGCACTTGGACTATGTAGGTTCCCTAGCGAGCACTTGGACTATGTAGTTTCCCTAGCAGGCATTTGGATTATTTAGGTTACGTAGTGGGCACTTGGACTATGTAGGTTAACTAGCAGGCACTTGGACTATGTAGGTTACCTAGCGGGCACTTGGACTATGTAGGTTATCTAGAAGGCACTTGGACTATAAAGGTTACCTAGCGGGCCCTTGGACTATGTAGGTTACCAGCGGGCACATGGACTATCTAGGTTAATGAACGTGCACTTGGACTATGTAGGTAACCTAGCGGGCACTTGGACTGTCTAGGTTACCTAGTGGGCACATGGCCTATCTAGATTAACGAACGGGCACTTGGACTATGTAGATTACCAGCAGGCACTTGGACTATGTAGGATCCCTATCGGACATTTGGACTACTTAGGTTACCTAGCGGTCCCTTGGATTATCTAGGTTAACGAACGGGCACTTGGACTATGTAGGTTAACTAGCGGACACTTCCACTATGTAGGTTAGCTAACGGGCAATTGGACTATCTAGGTTACCCAGCGGGCACTTGGACTATGTAGGTTCCCTAGCGGGCACTTGGACTATGTAGGTTCCTTATCGGGCATTGGACTATGTAGGTTAACTAGCAGGACCTTGGACTATCTAGGTTACCTAGCAGGCACTTGGACTATGTAGGTTAACTAGCGGGCACTTGGACAATCTAGGTTACCTAGCGGGCACTTGAACTATGTACATACCCTAGCGGGCACTTGGACTATTTAGGTTACCTAGCGGGCACTTGGACTATGTACGTACCCTAGCGGGCACTTGGACTATCTAGGTTAACTAGAGGGCCCTGGGACTATGTAGGTTAACTAGCGGGCACTTGGATTAGCTAGGTTAACTAGCGGGCACTTGGACTATCTAGATTAACTAGCGGTGCTTTGGACTATCTAGGTTATGTAGCGGGCACTTGGACTATCTAGGTTAACTAGCGGGCACTTGGACCATCTAGATTAACTCGCGGGCCCTTGGACTATCTAAGTTTACTAGCGGGCACTTGGATTATCTAGGTTAACTAGCGGGCACTTGGACTATGTAGTTTCCCTAGCGGGCATTTGGATTACTTAGGTTACCTAGTGGGCACTTGGACTATGTAGGTTACCTTGCGGGCACTTGGACTATGTAGGTTAACTAGAAGGCACTTGGACTATCAAGGTTACCTAGCGGGCTCTTGGACTATGTAGGTTACCACGGGCACTTGGACTATCTAGGTTAACGAACGTGCACTTGGACTATGTAGGTAATCTAGCGGACACTTGGACTGTCTAGGTTACCTAGCGGGCACTTGGCCTATCTAGGTTAACGATCGGGCACTTGGACTATGTAGGTTAACTAGCGGACACTTCGACTATCTAGGTTAGCTAACGGGCAATTGGACTATGTAGGTTCCCTAGCGGGCACTTGGACAATGTAGGTTCCCTATCGGGTACTTGGACTGTCTAGGTTAACTAGCTGGCAATTGGACTGTCTAGGTTAACTAGCGGGCACTAGGACTATCTAGGTTAACTAGCGGGCACTTGGACTATCTAGTTTACCTAGCAGGCACTTGGATTATGAAGGATACCTAGGGGGCACTTGGACTATCTAGGTTAACTAGCGGGCACGAGGACTATGTAGGTTAACTAGCGGACACTTGCACTATCTAGGTTAACTAGCGGACCCTTGTATTATGTAGGTTAACTAGCGGGCCCATGGATTATGTAGGTTTACTAGCAGGCACTTGGACGATCTAGGTTAACTAGCAGGCACTTGGACTATGTAGTTTCCCTAGCGGGCATTTGGACTATTTAGGTTACCATCGGGAACTTGGACTATGTAGGTTACCTAGCGGGCACTTGGACTATGTACGTCCCCTAGTGGGCACTTGGCCTATCTAGGTTAACTAACGGGCACTTGGACTATGTAGGTTGCCTAGCAGGCACTTGGACTATGTAGGTTCCCTATCGGGCACTTGGACTATGTAGGATAACTAGCGGGCACTTGGATTGTCTAGGTAACCTAGCAGGCACTTGGACTATCTAGGTTAAGGAACGGGCACTTGAACTATGTAAGTTACCTAGCGGGCACTTGGACTATGTAGGATCCCTATCGAACATTTGGACTACTTAGGTTAACTAGCGGGCACTTGGACTATCTAGGTTAACTAGCGGGCACTTGGACTATCTAGGTCAATTAGCGGGCCCTTGTACTATGTAGGTTAACTAGCGGGCACTTGGACTATCTAGGTTTCCTAGCCGGCACTTGGACTATGTACATACCCTAGCGCGCACTTGGACTATCTAGGTTACCTAGCGGGCACTTGGACTATGTACGTCCCCTAGTGGGCACTTGGACTATCTAGGTTAACTAAAGGGCACTTGGACTATCTAGGTCAATTAGCGGGCCCTTGTACTATGTAGGTTAACTAGCGGGCACTTGGACTATCTAGGTTTCCTAGCCGGCACTTGGACTATGTACATACCCTAGCGCGCACTTGGACTATCTAGGTTACCTAGCGGGCACTTGGACTATGTACGTCCCCTAGTGGGCACTTGGACTATCTAGGTTAACTAAAGGGCACTTGGACTATGTAGTTTCCCTAGCGGGCATTTGGATTATTTAGGTTACCTAGTGGGTACTTGGACTATGTAGGTTACCTAGCGGGCACTTGGACTATGTAGGTTAACTAGAAGGCACTTGGACTATCAAGGTTAACTAACGGGCACTTGAACTATGTAAGTTGCCTAGCGGACACTTGGACTATGTAGGTTCCCTATCGGGCACTTGGACTATGTAGGTTAACTAGCGGGCACTTGGACTATGTAGGTTAACTAGCGGGCACTTGGACTATCTAGGTTACCTAGAGGGCACTTGGACTGTCTAGGTAACCTAGACGGCACTTGGACTATCTAGGTTAACGAACGGGCACTTGGACTATGAAGGTTACCTAGCGGGCACTTGGACTATGTAGGATCCCTATCAGACATATGGACTATTTAGGTTAACTAGCGGGCACTTGGACTATCTAGGTTAACTAGCGGGCACTTGGACTATATAGGTTAACTAGCGGACCTTGGACTATCTAGGTTAAATAGCGGGCACTTGGACTATATAGGTTAACTAGCGGACCTTGGACTATGTAGGTTAACTAGCGGGCACTTGGACTATCTAGGTTTCCTAGCCGGCACTCGGACTATGTACATACCCTAGCGCGCACTTGGACTATCTAGGTTACCTAGCGGGCTCTTAGACTATGTACGTCCCCTAGTGGGCACTTGGACTATCTAGGTTAACTAACGGGCACTTGGACTATGTAGTTTCCCTAGCGGGCAATTGGATTATTTAGGTTAGCTAGTAGGCACTTGGACTATGTAAGTTAACTAGAAAGCACTTGGATTATCAAGGTTACCTAGCGGGCCCTTGGACTATGTAGGTTACCAGCGGGCACTTGGCCTATCTAGGTTAACGAACGGGCACTTGGACTATGTAGCTTAACTAGCGGACACTTCGACTATCTAGGTTAGCTAACGGGCAATTGGACTATCTAGGTTACCCAGCGGGCACTTGGACTATGTAGGTTCCCTAGCGGGCACTTGGACTATTTAGGTTACCTAGAAGGCACTTTGAATATCTAGGTTAACTAACGGCCACTTGGACTATGTAGGTTGCCTAGCGGGTACTTGGACTGTCTAGGTTAACTAGCGAACAATTGGACTGTCTAGGTTACCTAGTGGGCACTTGGACTATGTAGTTTACCTAGCGAGCACTTGGACTATGTAGGTTCCCTAGCGGGCACTTGGACTATGTAGGTTCCCTATCGGGTACTTGGACTGTCTAGGTTAACTAGTGGGCAATTAGACTGTATATGTTACCTAGTGGGCACTTGGACTATGTAGTTTACCTAGCAGGCACTTGGACTATGTAGGTTAACTAGCGGGCACTTGGACTATCTCGGTTACCTAGAGGGCACTTGGACTATGTACATTTTCTCGCGGGCACTTGGGCTATCTACGTTACCTGGCGGGCACTTGGACTATGTAGGTTAACTAGAAAGCACTTGGTCTATCAAGGTTACCTAGCGGGCCTTTGGACAATGTAGGTTACCAGCGGGCACTTGGACTTTCTAGGTTAACGAACGCGCACTTGGACTATGTAGGTAACCTAGCAGGCACTTGGACTGTCTAGGTTACCTAGCGGACACTTGGCCTATCTAGATTAACTAACGGGCACTTGGACTATGTAGGTTAACTAGCGGACACTTCGACTATCTAGGTTAGCTAACGGGCAATTGGACTACCTAGGTTACCTAGCGGGCACATGGACTATGTAGGTTCCCTAGCGGGCACTTGGACTATTTAGGTTACCTAGAAGGCACTTTGACTATCTAGGTTAACTAACGGGCACTTGGACTATGTAGGTTCCCTAGCGAGCACTTGGACTATGTACGTCCCCTAGCGGGCACATGGACTATCTAGGTTAACTAGAGGACCCTTTGACTATGTAGGTAAACTATCGGGCACTTGGATTATCTAGGTTAACTAGTGGGCACTTGGACGATCTAGGTTAACTAGTGGGCACTTGGACGATCTAGATTAACTAGCGGGCCCTTGGACTATCTAGGTTAACTCACGGGCACATGGATTATCTAAGTTAACTAGCGGGTACTTGGACTATCTAGGTTTACTAGCGGGCACTTGGACTATCTAGGTTAACTAGCGGGCACTTGGACTATGTAGGTTACCTAGCCGGCACTTGGACTATGTAGGTTAACTAGAAGGCATTTAGACTATCTAGGTTAACTAGCGGGCACTTGGACTATCTAGGTTAACTAGCGGGCACTTGGACTATGTAGTTTCCCTAGCGGGCATTTGGATTTTTTAGTTTACGTAGTGGGCACCTGGACTATGTAGGTTACCTAGCGGGCACTTGGACTATGTAGGTTACCTAGCGGGCACTTGGACTATGTAGGTTATCTAGAAGGCACTTGGACTATAAAAGTTACCTAGCGGGCCCTTGGACTATGTAGGTTACCAGCGGGCACATGGACTATCTAGGTTAACGAACGTGCACTTGGACTATGTAGGTAACCTAGCGGGCACTTGGACTGTCTAGGTTACCTAGTGGGCACATGGCCTATCTAGATTAACGAACGGGCACTTGGACTATATAGGATCCCTATCGGACATTTGGACTACTTAGGTTACCTAGCGGTCACTTGGATTATCTAGGTTAACGAACGGGCACTTGGACTATGTAGGTTAACTAGCGGACACTTCCACTATGTAGGTTAGCTAACGGGCAATTGGACTATCTAGGTTACCTAGCGGGCACTTGGACTATGTAGGTTCCCTAGCGGGCACTTGGACTATGTAGGTTCCTTATCGGGCATTGGACTATGTAGGTTAACTAGCAGGACCTTGGACTATGTAGGTTAACTAGCGGGCACTTGGACAATCTAGGTTACCTAGCGGGCACTTGAACTATGTACATACCCTAGCGGGCACTTGGACTATTTAGGTTACCTAGCGGGCACTTGGACTTTGTACGTACCCTAGCGGGCACTTGGACTATCTAGGTTAACTAGAGGGCCCTTGGACAATGTAGGTTAACTAGCGGGCACTTGGATTAGCTAGGTTAACTAGAGGGCACCTGGACTATCTAGATTAACTAGCGGTGCTTTGGACTATCTAGGTTATGTAGCGGGCACTTGGACTATCTAGGTTAACTAGCGGGCACTTGGACTATGTAGGTTCCCTAGCGGGCACTTGGACTATGTAGGTTAACTAGCAGGACCTTGGACTATCTAGGTTACCTAGCAGGCACTTGGACTATGTAGGTTAACTAGCGGGCACTTGGACAATCTAGGTTACCTAGCGGGCACTTGAACTATGTACATACCCTAGCGGGCACTTGGACAATCTAGGTTACCTAGCGGGCACTTGAACTATGTACATACCCTAGCGGGCACATGGACTATTTAGGTTACCTAGCGGGCACTTGGACTATGTACGTACCCTAGCGGGCACTTGGACTATCTAGGTTAACTAGAGGGCCCTTGGACTATGTAGGTTAACTAGCGGGCACTTGGATTAGCTAGGTTAACTAGCGGGCACTTGGACTATCTAGATTAACTAGCGGTGCTTTGGACTATCTAGGTTATGTAGCGGGCACTTGGACTATCTAGGTTAACTAGCGGGCACTTGGACCATCTAGATTAACTCGCGGGCCCTTGGGCTATCTAAGTTTACTAGCGGGCACTTGGATTATCTAGGTTAACTAGCGGGCACTTGGACTATGTAGTTTCCCTAGCGGGCATTTGGATTACTTAGGTTACCTAGTGGGCACTTGGACTATGTAGGTTACCTTGCGGGCACTTGGACTATGTAGGTTAACTAGAAGGCACTTGGACTATCAAGGTTACCTAGCGGGCTCTTGGACTATGTAGGTTACCACGGGCACTTGGACTATCTAGGTTAACGAACCTGCACTTGGACTATGTAGGTAATCTAGCGGACACTTGGACTGTCTAGGTTACCTAGCGGGCACTTGGCCTATCTAGGTTAACGATCGGGCACTTGGACTATGTAGGTTAACTAGCGGACACTTCGACTATCTAGGTTAGCTAACGGGCAATTGGACTATGTAGGTTCCCTAGCGGGCACTTGGACAATGTAAGTTCCCTATCGGGTACTTGGACTGTCTAGGTTAACTAGCTGGCAATTGGACTGTCTAGGTTAACTAGCGGGCCCTTGGACTATGTACGTCCCCTAGTGGGCACTTGGACTATCTAGGTTAACTAACGGGCACTAGGACTATCTAGGTTAACTAGCGGGCACTTGGACTATCTAGTTTACCTAGCAGGCACTTGGATTATGAAGGATCCCTAGCGGGCACTTGGACTATCTAGGTTAACTAGCGGGTACGAGGACTATGTAGGTTAACTAGCGGACACTTGCACTATCCAGGTTAACTAGCGGACCCTTGTATTATGTAGGTTAACTAGCGGGCCCATGGATTATGTAGGTTTACTAGCAGGCACTTGGACGATCTAGGTTAACTAGCAGGCACTTGAACTATGTAGTTTCCCTAGCGGGCATTTGGACTATTTAGGTTACCATGGGGAACTTGGACTATGTAGGTTACCTAGCGGGCACTTGGACTATGTACGTCCCCTAGTGGGCACTTGGACTATCTAGGTTAACTAACGGGCACTTGGACTATGTAGGTTGCCTAGCGGGCACTTGGACTATGTAGGTTCCCTATCGGGCACTTGGACTATGTAGGATAACTAGCGGGCACTTGGACTGTCTAGGTAACCTAGCAGGCACTTGGACTATCTTGGTTAACGAACGGGCACTTGAACTATGTAGGTTACCTAGCGGGCACTTGGACTATGTAGGATCCCTATCGAACATTTGGACTACTTAGGTTAACTAGCGGGCACTTGGACTATCTAGGTTAACTAGCGGGCACTTGGACTATCTAGGTCAATTAGCGGGCCCTTGTACTATGTAGGTTAACTAGCGGGCACTTGGACTATCTAGGTTTCCTAGCCGGAACTCGGACTATGTACATACCCTAGCGCGCACTTGGACTATCTAGGTTACCTAGCGGGCACTTGGACTATGTACGTCCCCTAGTGGGCACTTGGACTATCTAGGTTAACTAAAGGGCACATGGACTATGTAGTTTCCCTAGCGGGCATTTGGATTATTTAGGTTACCTAGTGGGTACTTGGACTATGTAGGTTACCTAGCGGACACTTGGACTATGTAGGTTAACTAGAAGGCACTTGGACTATCAAGGTTAACTAACGGGCACTTGAACTATGTAGGTTGCCTAGCGGACACTTGGACTATGTAGGTTCCCTATCGGGCACTTGGACTATGTAGGTTAACTAGCGGGCACTTGGACTATCTAGGTTACCTAGAGGGCACTTGGACTGTCTAGGTAACCTAGACGGCACTTGGACTATCTAGGTTAACGAACGGGCACTTGGACTATGTAGGTAACCTAGCGGGCACTTGGAATGTCTAGGTTACCAAGCGGGCACTTTGACTATCTAGGTTAACGAACGGGCACTTGGACTATGAAGGTTACCTAGCGGGCACTTGGACTATGTAGGATCCCTATCAGACATATGGACTATTTAGGTTAACTAGCGGGCACTTGGACTATCTAGGTTAACTAGCGGGCAATTGGACTATATAGGTTAACTAGCGGACCTTGGACTATCTAGTTTAAATAGCGGGCACTTGGACTATATAGGTTAACTAGCGGACCTTGGAATATGTAGGATAACTAGCGGGCACTTGGACTATCTAGGTTTCCTAGCCGGCACTCGGACTATGTACATACCCTAGCGCGCACTTGGACTATCTAGGTTACCTAGTGGGCACTTGGACTATGTACGTCCCCTAGTGGGCACTTGGACTATCTAGGTTAACTAACGGGCACTTGGACTATGTAGTTTCCCTAGCGGGCATTTGTTTTATTTAGGTTACCTAGTGGGCACTTGGTCTATGTAGGTTACCTAGCGGGCACTTGGACCATATAGGTCCCCTAGTGGGCACTTGGACTATCTAGGTTAACTAACGGGCACTTGAACTATGTAGGTTGCCTAGGGGGCACTTGGACTATGTAGGTTCCCTATCGGGCACTTGGACTATGTAGGTTAACGAACGGGCACTTGGACTATGTAGGTAACCTAACGGGCAATTGTACTGTCTAGGTTACCTAGCGGGCAGTTTGACTATCTAGGTTAACAAACGTGCACTTGGACTATGTAGGGTACCTTGCGGGCACTTGGACTATCTAGGTCAACTAGCGGGCCCTTGTACTATGTAGGTTAACTAGCGGGCACTTGGACTATATAGGTTAACTAACGGGCACTTGGACTATGTAGTTTCCCTAGCGGGCAATTGGATTATTTAGGTTAGCTAGTAGGCCCTTGGACTATGTAAGTTAACTAGAAAGCACTTGGATTATCAAGGTTACCTAGCGGGCCCTTGGACTATGTAGGTTACCAGCGGGCACTTGGCCTATCTAGGTTAACGAATGGGCACTTGGACTATGTAGCTTAACTAGCGGACACTTCGACTATCTAGGTTAGCTAACGGGCAATTGGACTATCTAGGTTACCCAGCGGGCACTTGGACTATGTAGGTTCCCTAGCGGGCACTTGGACTACTCAGGTTACCTAGCAGGCACTTTGAATATCTAGGTTAACTAACGGCCACTTGGACTATGTAGGTTGCCTAGCGGGTACTTTGACTGTCTAGGTTAACTAGCGGGCAATTGGACTATGTACGTCCCCTAGCGGGCACTTGGACTATCTAGGTTAACTAGAGGGCCCTTTGACTATGTAGGTTAACTATCGGGCACTTGGATTATCTAGGTTAACTAGTGGGCACTTGGACGATCTAGGTTAACTAGTGGGCACTTGGACGATCTAGATTAACTAGCGGGCCCTTGGACTATCTAGGTTAACTCACGGGCACATGGATTATCTAAGTTAACTAGCGGGTACCTGGACTATCTAGGTTTACTAGCGGGGACTTGGACTATCTAGGTTAACTAGCGGGCACTTGGACTATGTAGGTTACCTAGCCGGCACTTGGACTATGTAGGTTAACTAGAAGGCATTTGGACTATCTAGGTTAACTAGCGGGCACTTGGACTATCTAGGTTAACTAGCGGGCACTTGGATTATGTAGTTTCCCTAGCGGGCATTTGGATTATTTAGGTTACGTAGTGGGCACTTGGACTATGTAGGTTACCTAGCGGGCACTTGGACTATGTAGGTTACCTAGCGGGCACTTGGACTATGTAGGTTATCTAGAAGGCACTTGGACTATAAAGGTTACCTAGCGGGCCCTTGGACTATGTAGGTTACCAGCGGGCACATGGACTATCTAGGTTAACGAACGTGCACTTGGACTATGTAGGTAACCTAGCGGGCACTTGGACTGTCTAGGTTACCTAGTGGGCACATGGCCTATCTAGATTAACGAACGGGCACTTGGACTATGTAGGTTAACTAGCGGACACTTAACCTATCTAGGTTAGCTAACGGGCAATTGGACTACCTAGGTTACCTAGCGGGCACTTGGACTATGTAGGTTCCCTAGCGGGCACTTGGACTATTTAGGTTACCTAGAAGGCACTTTGACTATCTAGGTTAACTAACGGGCACTTGGACTATGTAGGTTCCCTAGCGAGCACTTGGACTATGTACGTCCCCTAGCGGGCACATGGACAATCTAGGTTAACTAGAGGACCCTTTGACTATGTAGGTAAACTATCGGGCACTTGGATTATCTAGGTTAACTAGTGGGCACTTGGACGATCTAGGTTAACTAGTGGGCACTTGGACGATCTAGATTAACTAGCGGGCCCTTGGACTATCTAGGTTAACTCACGGGCACATGGATTATCTAAGTTAACTAGCGGGTACTTGGACTATCTAGGTTTACTAGCGGGCACTTGGACTATCTAGGTTAACTAGCGGGCACTTGGACTATGTAGGTTACCTAGCCGGCACTTGGACTATGTAGGTTAACTAGAAGGCATTTAGACTATCTAGGTTAACTAGCGGGCACTTGGAGTATCTAGGTTAACTAGCGGGCACTTGGACTATGTAGTTTCCCTAGCGGGCATTTGGATTTTTTAGGTTACGTAGTGGGCACTTGGACTATGTAGGTTACCTAGCGGGCACTTGGACTATGTAGGTTACCTAGCGGGCACTTGGACTATGTAGGTTATCTAGAAGGCACTTGGACTATAAAGGTTACCTAGCGGGCCCTTGGACTATGTAGGTTACCAGCGGGCACATGGACTATCTAGGTTAACGAACGTGCACTTAGACTATGTAGGTAACCTAGCGGGCACTTGGACTGTCTAGGTTACCTAGTGGGCACATGGCCTATCTAGATTAACGAACGGGCACTTGGACTATGTAGATTACCAGCGGGCACTTGGACTATGTAGGATCCCTATCGGACATTTGGAATACTTAGGTTACCTAGCGGTCACTTGGATTATCTAGGTTAACGAACGGGCACTTGGACTATGTAGGTTAACTAGCGGACACTTCCACTATGTAGGTTAGCTAACGGGCAATTGGATTATCTAGGTTACCTAGCGGGCACTTGGACTATGTAGGTTCCCTAGCGGGCACTTGGACTATGTAGGTTCCTTATCGGGCATTGGACTATGTAGGTTAACTAGCAGGACCTTGGACTATCTAGGTTACCTAGCAGACACTTGGACTATGTAGGTTAACTAGCGGGCACTTGGACAATCTAGGTTACCTAGCGGGCACTTGAACTATGTACATACCCTAGCGGGCACTTGGACTATTTAGGTTACCTAGCGGGCACTTTGACTATGTACGTACCCTAGCGGGCACTTGGACTATCTAGGTTAACTAGAGGGCCCTTGGACTATGTAGGTTAACTAGCGGGCACTTGGATTAGCTAGGTTAACTAGCGGGCACTTGGACTATCTAGATTAACTAGCGGTGCTTTGGACTATCTAGGTTATGTAGCGGGCACTTGGACTATCTAGGTTAACGAGCGGGCACTTGGACCATCTAGATTAACTAGCGGGCCCTTGGACTATCTAAGTTTTCTAGCGGGCACTTGGATTATCTAGGTTAACTAGCGGGCACTTGGACTATGTAGTTTCCCTAGCGGGCATTTGGATTACTTAGGTTACCTAGTGGGCACTTGGACTATGTAGGTTACCTTGCGGGCACTTGGACTATGTAGGTTAACTAGAAGGCACTTGGACTATCAAGGTTACCTAGCGGGCTCTTGGACTATGTAGGTTACCACGGGCACTTGGACTATCTAGGTTAACAAACGTGCACTTGGACTATGTAGGTAATCTAGCGGACACTTGGACTGTCTAGGTTACCTAGCGGGCACTTGGCCTATCTAGGTTAACGATCGGGCACTTGGACTATGTAGGTTAACTAGCGGACACTTCGACTATCTAGGTTAGCTAACGGGCAATTGGACTATGTAGGTTCCCTAGCGGGCACTTGGACAATGTAGGTTCCCTATCGGGTACTTGGACTGTCTAGGTTAACTAGCTGGCAATTGGACTGTCTAGGTTAACTAGCGGGCCCTTGGACTATGTACGTCCCCTAGTGGGCACTTGGACTATCTAGGTTAACTAACGGGCACTAGGACTATCTAGGTTAACTAGCGGGCACTTGGACTATCTAGTTTACCTAGCAGGCACTTGGATTATGAAGGATACCTAGCGGGCACTTGGACTATCTAGGTTAACTAGTGGGCACGAGGACTATGTAGGTTAACTAGCGGACACTTGCACTATCTAGGTTAACTAGCGGACCCTTGTATTATGTAGGTTAACTAGCGGGTCCATGGATTATGTAGGTTTACTAGCAGGCACTTGGACGATCTAGGTTAACTAGCAGGCACTTGGACTATGTAGTTTCCCTAGCGGGCATTTGGACTATTTAGGTTACCATCGGGAACTTGGACTATGTAGGTTACCTAGCGGGCACTTGGACTATGTACATCCCCTAGTGGGCACTTGGACTATCTAGGTTAACTAACGGGCACTTGGACTATGTAGGTAGCCTAGCGGGCGCTTGGACTATGTAGGTTCCCTATCGGGCACTTGGACTATGTAGGATAACTAGCGGGCACTTGGACAGTCTAGGTAACCTAGCAGGCACTTGGACTATCTAGGTTAACGAACGGGCACTTGAACTATGTAGGTTACCTAGCGGGCACTTGGACTATGTAGGATCCCTATCGAACATTTGGACTACTTAGGTTAACTAGCGGGCACTTGGACTATCTAGGTTAACTAGCGGGCACTTGGACTATCTAGGTTAGCTAACGGGCAATTGGACTACCTAGGTTACCTAGCGGGCACTTGGACTATGTAGGTTCCCTAGCGGGCACTTGGACTATTTAGGTTACCTAGAAGGCACTTTGACTATCTAGGTTAACTAACGGGCACTTGGACTATGTAGGTTCCCTAGCGAGCACTTGGACTATGTAGTTTCCCTAGCAGGCATTTGGATTATTTAGGTTACGTAGTGGGCACTTGGACTATGTAGGTTAACTAGCAGGCACTTGGACTATGTAGGTTACCTAGCGGGCACTTGGACTATGTAGGTTATCTAGAAGGCACTTGGACTATAAAGGTTACCTAGCGGGCCCTTGGACTATGTAGGTTACCAGCGGGCACATGGACTATCTAGGTTAATGAACGTGCACTTGGACTATGTAGGTAACCTAGCGGGCACTTGGACTGTCTAGGTTACCTAGTGGGCACATGGCCTATCTAGATTAACGAACGGGCACTTGGACTATGTAGATTACCAGCAGGCACTTGGACTATGTAGGATCCCTATCGGACATTTGGACTACTTAGGTTACCTAGCGGTCCCTTGGATTATCTAGGTTAACGAACGGGCACTTGGACTATGTAGGTTAACTAGCGGACACTTCCACTATGTAGGTTAGCTAACGGGCAATTGGACTATCTAGGTTACCCAGCGGGCACTTGGACTATGTAGGTTCCCTAGCGGGCACTTGGACTATGTAGGTTCCTTATCGGGCATTGGACTATGTAGGTTAACTAGCAGGACCTTGGACTATCTAGGTTACCTAGCAGGCACTTGGACTATGTAGGTTAACTAGCGGGCACTTGGACAATCTAGGTTACCTAGCGGGCACTTGAACTATGTACATACCCTAGCGGGCACTTGGACTATTTAGGTTACCTAGCGGGCACTTGGACTATGTACGTACCCTAGCGGGCACTTGGACTATCTAGGTTAACTAGAGGGCCCTGGGACTATGTAGGTTAACTAGCGGGCACTTGGATTAGCTAGGTTAACTAGCGGGCACTTGGACTATCTAGATTAACTAGCGGTGCTTTGGACTATCTAGGTTATGTAGCGGGCACTTGGACTATCTAGGTTAACTAGCGGGCACTTGGACCATCTAGATTAACTCGCGGGCCCTTGGACTATCTAAGTTTACTAGCGGGCACTTGGATTATCTAGGTTAACTAGCGGGCACTTGGACTATGTAGTTTCCCTAGCGGGCATTTGGATTACTTAGGTTACCTAGTGGGCACTTGGACTATGTAGGTTACCTTGCGGGCACTTGGACTATGTAGGTTAACTAGAAGGCACTTGGACTATCAAGGTTACCTAGCGGGCTCTTGGACTATGTAGGTTACCACGGGCACTTGGACTATCTAGGTTAACGAACGTGCACTTGGACTATGTAGGTAATCTAGCGGACACTTGGACTGTCTAGGTTACCTAGCGGGCACTTGGCCTATCTAGGTTAACGATCGGGCACTTGGACTATGTAGGTTAACTAGCGGACACTTCGACTATCTAGGTTAGCTAACGGGCAATTGGACTATGTAGGTTCCCTAGCGGGCACTTGGACAATGTAGGTTCCCTATCGGGTACTTGGACTGTCTAGGTTAACTAGCTGGCAATTGGACTGTCTAGGTTAACTAGCGGGCACTAGGACTATCTAGGTTAACTAGCGGGCACTTGGACTATCTAGTTTACCTAGCAGGCACTTGGATTATGAAGGATACCTAGGGGGCACTTGGACTATCTAGGTTAACTAGCGGGCACGAGGACTATGTAGGTTAACTAGCGGACACTTGCACTATCTAGGTTAACTAGCGGACCCTTGTATTATGTAGGTTAACTAGCGGGCCCATGGATTATGTAGGTTTACTAGCAGGCACTTGGACGATCTAGGTTAACTAGCAGGCACTTGGACTATGTAGTTTCCCTAGCGGGCATTTGGACTATTTAGGTTACCATCGGGAACTTGGACTATGTAGGTTACCTAGCGGGCACTTGGACTATGTACGTCCCCTAGTGGGCACTTGGCCTATCTAGGTTAACTAACGGGCACTTGGACTATGTAGGTTGCCTAGCAGGCACTTGGACTATGTAGGTTCCCTATCGGGCACTTGGACTATGTAGGATAACTAGCGGGCACTTGGATTGTCTAGGTAACCTAGCAGGCACTTGGACTATCTAGGTTAAGGAACGGGCACTTGAACTATGTAAGTTACCTAGCGGGCACTTGGACTATGTAGGATCCCTATCGAACATTTGGACTACTTAGGTTAACTAGCGGGCACTTGGACTATCTAGGTTAACTAGCGGGCACTTGGACTATCTAGGTCAATTAGCGGGCCCTTGTACTATGTAGGTTAACTAGCGGGCACTTGGACTATCTAGGTTTCCTAGCCGGCACTTGGACTATGTACATACCCTAGCGCGCACTTGGACTATCTAGGTTACCTAGCGGGCACTTGGACTATGTACGTCCCCTAGTGGGCACTTGGACTATCTAGGTTAACTAAAGGGCACTTGGACTATCTAGGTCAATTAGCGGGCCCTTGTACTATGTAGGTTAACTAGCGGGCACTTGGACTATCTAGGTTTCCTAGCCGGCACTTGGACTATGTACATACCCTAGCGCGCACTTGGACTATCTAGGTTACCTAGCGGGCACTTGGACTATGTACGTCCCCTAGTGGGCACTTGGACTATCTAGGTTAACTAAAGGGCACTTGGACTATGTAGTTTCCCTAGCGGGCATTTGGATTATTTAGGTTACCTAGTGGGTACTTGGACTATGTAGGTTACCTAGCGGGCACTTGGACTATGTAGGTTAACTAGAAGGCACTTGGACTATCAAGGTTAACTAACGGGCACTTGAACTATGTAAGTTGCCTAGCGGACACTTGGACTATGTAGGTTCCCTATCGGGCACTTGGACTATGTAGGTTAACTAGCGGGCACTTGGACTATGTAGGTTAACTAGCGGGCACTTGGACTATCTAGGTTACCTAGAGGGCACTTGGACTGTCTAGGTAACCTAGACGGCACTTGGACTATCTAGGTTAACGAACGGGCACTTGGACTATGAAGGTTACCTAGCGGGCACTTGGACTATGTAGGATCCCTATCAGACATATGGACTATTTAGGTTAACTAGCGGGCACTTGGACTATCTAGGTTAACTAGCGGGCACTTGGACTATATAGGTTAACTAGCGGACCTTGGACTATCTAGGTTAAATAGCGGGCACTTGGACTATATAGGTTAACTAGCGGACCTTGGACTATGTAGGTTAACTAGCGGGCACTTGGACTATCTAGGTTTCCTAGCCGGCACTCGGACTATGTACATACCCTAGCGCGCACTTGGACTATCTAGGTTACCTAGCGGGCTCTTAGACTATGTACGTCCCCTAGTGGGCACTTGGACTATCTAGGTTAACTAACGGGCACTTGGACTATGTAGTTTCCCTAGCGGGCAATTGGATTATTTAGGTTAGCTAGTAGGCACTTGGACTATGTAAGTTAACTAGAAAGCACTTGGATTATCAAGGTTACCTAGCGGGCCCTTGGACTATGTAGGTTACCAGCGGGCACTTGGCCTATCTAGGTTAACGAACGGGCACTTGGACTATGTAGCTTAACTAGCGGACACTTCGACTATCTAGGTTAGCTAACGGGCAATTGTACTATCTAGGTTACCCAGCGGGCACTTGGACTATGTAGGTTCCCTAGCGGGCACTTGGACTATTTAGGTTACCTAGAAGGCACTTTGAATATCTAGGTTAACTAACGGCCACTTGGACTATGTAGGTTGCCTAGCGGGTACTTGGACTGTCTAGGTTAACTAGCGAACAATTGGACTGTCTAGGTTACCTAGTGGGCACTTGGACTATGTAGTTTACCTAGCGAGCACTTGGACTATGTAGGTTCCCTAGCGGGCACTTGGACTATGTAGGTTCCCTATCGGGTACTTGGACTGTCTAGGTTAACTAGTGGCAATTAGACTGTATATGTTACCTAGTGGGCACTTGGACTATGTAGTTTACCTAGCAGGCACTTGGACTATGTAGGTTAACTAGCGGGCACTTGGACTATCTCGGTTACCTAGAGGGCACTTGGACTATGTACATTTTCTCACGGGCACTTGGGCTATCTACGTTACCTGGCGGGCACTTGGACTATGTAGGTTAACTAGAAAGCACTTGGTCTATCAAGGTTACCTAGCGGGCCTTTGGACAATGTAGGTTACCAGCGGGCACTTGGACTTTCTAGGTTAACGAACGCGCACTTGGACTATGTAGGTAACCTAGCAGGCACTTGGACTGTCTAGGTTACCTAGCGGACACTTGGCCTATCTAGATTAACTAACGGGCACTTGGACTATGTAGGTTAACTAGCGGACACTTCGACTATCTAGGTTAGCTAACGGGCAATTGGACTACCTAGGTTACCTAGCGGGCACATGGACTATGTAGGTTCCCTAGGCGGGCACTTGGACTATTTAGGTTACCTAGAAGCACTTTTGACTATCTAGGTTAACTAACGGGCACTTGGACTATGTAGGTTCCCTAGCGAGCACTTGGACTATGTACGTCCCCTAGCGGGCACATGGACTATCTAGGTTAACTAGAGGACCCTTTGACTATGTAGGTAAACTATCGGGCACTTGGATTATCTAGGTTAACTAGTGGGCACTTGGACGATCTAGGTTAACTAGTGGGCACTTGGACGATCTAGATTAACTAGCGGGCCCTTGGACTATCTAGGTTAACTCACGGGCACATGGATTATCTAAGTTAACTAGCGGGTACTTGGACTATCTAGGTTTACTAGCGGGCACTTGGACTATCTAGGTTAACTAGCGGGCACTTGGACTATGTAGGTTACCTAGCCGGCACTTGGACTATGTAGGTTAACTAGAAGGCATTTAGACTATCTAGGTTAACTAGCGGGCACTTGGACTATCTAGGTTAACTAGCGGGCACTTGGACTATGTAGTTTCCCTAGCGGGCATTTGGATTTTTTAGTTTACGTAGTGGGCACCTGGACTATGTAGGTTACCTAGCGGGCACTTGGACTATGTAGGTTACCTAGCGGGCACTTGGACTATGTAGGTTATCTAGAAGGCACTTGGACTATAAAAGTTACCTAGCGGGCCCTTGGACTATGTAGGTTACCAGCGGGCACATGGACTATCTAGGTTAACGAACGTGCACTTGGACTATGTAGGTAACCTAGCGGGCACTTGGACTGTCTAGGTTACCTAGTGGGCACATGGCCTATCTAGATTAACGAACGGGCACTTGGACTATATAGGATCCCTATCGGACATTTGGGACTACTTAGTTACCTAGCGGTCACTTGGATTATCTAGGTTAACGAACGGGCACTTGGACTATGTAGGTTAACTAGCGGACACTTCCACTATGTAGGTTAGCTAACGGGCAATTGGACTATCTAGGTTACCTAGCGGGCACTTGGACTATGTAGGTTCCCTAGCGGGCACTTGGACTATGTAGGTTCCTTATCGGGCATTGGACTATGTAGGTTAACTAGCAGGACCTTGGACTATGTAGGTTAACTAGCGGCACTTGGACAATCTAGGTTACCTAGCGGGCACTTGAACTATGTACATACCCT